>NC_142942.1:32581628-32611628 GCF_046866305.1 Octopus bimaculoides
GCATATATATATGTATATGTATACATGCATATGTGTATATATGCCTATATATAATTTTGTACAGGGACACATACACACACACACGTGCACACGCGCACGCACACACACACTCACATACACACATATTTATACAAGTATATATATATATATATATATATATATATATATATATATATATATATATATATACAGATCTATATTTCCATATATATATATATATATATATATATACAAATCTATATTTCCATATATATATATATATATATATATATATATACAAATCTATATTTCCATATATATATATATATATATATATATATATATATATATATATATACATATATGTATATACATATACATATATATGCACGTCTTCATATTGCCCGTTTTTATTCGTTTATTTGATTTGACTATATATGTGTGTATATATATATATATATATATATATATATATATATATATATATATATATATATATATATATACACATGTGTATGTTTATATGCATGCGTGTGTATGCGTGTGTGCGTGCGTGTGCATGTATCTGTGTGTGTGTGTGCGTGCGTGCTTGTGTGTGTGTGTGTGTGTGTATGTGTGTGTGCATGTGTGTGTGTGTGCGCGTGCGCTCGTGTGTGTGTGTATTCAGATACATAGGTGAATAAACACACAAATGCATGCAAAGAGCTGATAGCTTTGGGCATTCGCTCTTCCCGATGGTGTAACTTTCGGAAGGAGGCAGCCAGTTTGGCTACCACACAGGACGCTCAAAACCCACGCTACGTCACAGAATTTACCCAACATATTGCGTTCTGTATCAGATAACGTTTGTACTATGGAACTTTACTAGTCTTAATTTACGAGCTGGAATGAATTACTGCTATCTCCAGTGGACGAGTGTCCACCGCTGTCGATGGTGACAAATAGCCCGAAACGGGACGGTTGAAGATGGTAGAGGTTCGCTCCCTTGCTTGTAATATATATCGGGTGCAGATTGCATCGATAACCAACCAGCTTGAGGAGGATCCTCCCTGAGTTAAAATCAGTAATAACGTCGTTCCTACGGAACAGTTATACTGATGTGGCGACAGACATTACTTCACAGTATAGTTACTACTTTCACCTCTCACAGAGATTTCTTACAAGCTACTTTGCTTATATATATATATATATATATATATATATATATATATATATATACTAGTAGAGAAACCCAGCCTTGCTCGGGATTAAAATAGCGTAGTTTTTTTTATTGTTTTACTTGTTTCGGTATTATAACCCGATTTCATTCGGGTCTACTCGGGTCACATTTTAAAGATGAGGAATTCCAGAAAAAAAAAAACCCCGAAAATTTTTAATTAAAAATTGGTAATGAAAGAAAGTATGCCAAATGTTTAAACAGTCTTTGAGAAGCGATTGGAGAAACCGCGCGGATGCAGATGTGAAGGGCCAAGAATGACGGGAAAATGCTGGAAAAATACAAAACACCAGTCAGGTCTCTGCACAAAACTGAAATAGCATAATACGAAATCACTTACAATGTTTTGGATACAATATGTAGTCACACCCAACCTAATTTTGCGGAATCAGTGCCGCGACGTGAACCCGTGGTATGGCACTTTAACTAGCAGAGACGGTGAGGTTGTTGAGGTGGCCAGCGACGTGAAGAAGGTGGATGCAGTTGGGCTAAAAAATTGATAAAATGACAATGACTCCAGTGACGTGAAGAAGGTGGATGCAGTTGGGCTAAAAAAATTGAGAAAGTTACAATGACTCCAGCGACGGGAGAGTAATGGTGGTAGGTTCAAAAGTGTTATTGCAGGGCTTCTTTGTAGACAACGTTCCTGGTGTTGCCCGGATTACCACAAATGAAGAGATTGTGTGGACTGCCGACACGGGAGCATCTGACGTATAATTGACCTTGGCTAAATACCTGCTGTGTCAGATTTAGGCCAACTTCTTGTAACGACTGTCCCTGTGCCTTGTTGATGCTCATTGCAAAGCATACTTTTATGGGAAACTGCCGTCGCGTAAATCCGAATGGCATGGCAGAGGGACTAAGGTTCATGGGGATTAATAACTTTGTCACGCCAGCAGACTGTCTGCTCAGAATGGTTGTCGTCAGAATTGAGGCCCCAATTTTTTGATGATCAGACGTGTACCGTTGCATAGTTCAGGTGGTTCCACGTTTCTCAGAAGCATAACTGGAACACCAGTCTAAGGTCATGAAGTGGAAGTCCGGGAGGTAGTTGGTTATTGAGGAACTCAATAGGTGTGCAAATTTTCAGGGCAATCCGATTACATTTACAAACACTTTTCACTGCACAACTGCATGTGAGACAACGTCTGCTCTTTTCACAAATATATATTAGAATAACAGATACTCGGTCTTGCTCGAGATTAAAATAGTTTATTATTGTTTTACTTGTTTCAGTTTAATTACTCAATTTTATTTGGGTCTACTCGAGCCACATTTTAAAAGATGAGAAATTTTGCCCTAGAGGCCACGCCTTTCAACTGAGCAAACTCAAAGTTGCCATACAAACTTGCCAGCACTTTTAACAGGGGTGTGCAAATTTCCAGCTCAATCTGGACACATTTACCTGCACAACTGCTTGTGAGGAAACGTCCGCCTTTTTCACAAATATGTAGTAGACTTATAGAGATACCCGGCCTTGCTTGGGATTAAAATGGCATAGTTTTTGATTGTTTTACTTGTTTAGTTATTATAACCCAATTTCATTAGGGTTAACTCGAGCCATATTTTTAAAAGATGAGGAATTTTGCCCTAGAGGCCACACCTTTCAATTGAGCAAATTCAAAGTTGCTATGCAAACTCGCCAGCACTTTTAACATAGGTGTGCAAATGTTCAGCTCAATCAGACCACATATGCACACATTATATATATACATACGCATTAAATATATATATGTACGTATATACACATTATATATATATATATATATATATATATATATATATATATATATATATATATATATATATATATATATATACACACACATATATATAAATATAGATATATACACTTTACAAATGTATATATATACACATATATATAAAAATTATATATATATATACATTATATATATATATATATACATATATATATATATACACATTATATACATTTATATATATATATATATATATATACACACATATAAGCAAGAAAATATACAATAAAGAATCGCCCATGTCAAATTTATGTATGTATACGTATATATCTATATATATAGTATATATGTATATGTATATGTATATGTATATATATACATTTATATATATATACACACATACAAATGCGTATATATATATATATATATATATATATATATATATATATATATATATATATATATACAGATATACTCACACACATATACACATACATACACATGCATATGTAATGAGCGCATCTTTTGATACGTGTTTGAAGTGCCGCTCTAACGTATAAAACCGAAGATGTTATGAAGGATTTCATATGGAACCTTTGAGTGCAACGGCGTTAAAAACAGAGTGGTACAGAAAGATTTGTAACGTTGTATACCCCTACCACTACCACCACCACGACTATTGATTTGAAGCCGGAATGTAGCGGTTCAAGAAAAGACACCGATAATTATCAGGAAAATGATATAACTACAAGTGTCGATTTGTTCGACGAAGCCCTTCAAGGTGGTAGCTATGCATGGCTGCAGTCCAATGACTGAAAAAGTTTATACATACATACATACATACATACATACATACATACATATATATATATATATATAAATATATATATATATATATATATATATATATATATATATATATATATATATATATGTGTGTGTGTGTGTGTGTGTATACACACATACACAATATAAAACTTGTAAAATAACGTACGCGCGCGCACACACATACACTCACACATACACTCACACATACACACACAAACACAAACACGCACACACATACACATACTCACACACACACACACGCACATAGATGCAAAATAAGGTGGGCAAACTATTTTATTAAAGCCGAAAATTCTACACAGTTTCACGTGACTCTTCGTCAGACAGTTTTGATAAAACATACAATTGTCACACAGAAGCACACACACGTACAAACACTCACTGACATAAACACACATGTTCACATGCATGCAAACATGCCCATAATTATATACACACACACACACACACGCGCACACACATACATATACACACTATATGGCTCAAATAATTTTCCACGAGTATACACGTACACAGACAGATAAAAACCTACTCACACACACACACACACACATACGCACACACATGCACACCATATGATCAAATAATTTTCCACGAATATACATGTACACACACAAACACCTACACACATACATACACACACACACGCGCGCATACACGAACGCACATAAACACACAGATATACATTTACATACACACTCACGCAAACAACTTTAGACACAAAAACACCTACACACATAAAGACACACATACATGCCCCCCCCCACACACACATACACAGAGAAACCTCCCGCTCTCTCCATACACACTTTTATCAGAGTTTGATCAGTGCAGCAATCAAAACCTACATTTGGTTAACAACAGAAAAGCGGGGGATGCGGAACCAGGTTATAGAGGGCGGTGCTGTGAGGGTAAGGTGACTATAGAAAACATAAATGGATACATATATATATATATATATATATATATATATATATATATATATATATATGTATAAAGTGTAGTGATATATATACAATATCAAACTAATGTAGTACCGTATGGAATGGAAGCAAAAATAAAATAAGATAAAATATCAAACCAATATAAAACAATAAATAGGTTTATATTGAGGTAACCATTGTTTTGTGAACAACATCAATTTTTATTGAATCTACATTGAATACCGATAAAATATCTATTTCTTGAAGCGTGTATACATACATGCACACACGCAAACACATGCATACACACATACTCATGCATATATATATATATGTGTGTGTGTGTGTGTGTGTGTGTATACATATATAGATAGATATAGATACAAACACACACAACATGCATATATACATAAACCTCTCTCTCTCTCTCTCTGTATATATATATATATATATATATATATATATATATATATATATATATATATATATATATATGTATATATAAATATGTATATATAAATATGTATGAGTATTCACACACGCATACATATTCAGCGCGCAAACACCCGCGCACACATGCACAAGTGCATCTTCATCTGTAAGCATTCATGACAAATTTGTAAATATTTTGGGGACAAACCGAGGAAATGTTTTCCTCTACACATATAGAGATAAATAAATAAATAATAGATCATGTTTTTCTCTGAAAAGACAACAAATAAAGGATTTAGGGAGAACAGAACACAGCTTTAAAAGAAAAATTTTAATACTTTAAAATATACACGAAAAAAAAAAGAGAAAAAATCCTCAAAAAGATTTTTAGTGAAAAATAAAAATAAATATTTTAAATAAAAAAAAAAAACAACGAAAACGAAGAAACACAAAATGTGGAAAATTTATATAAAAAAAACCCAAACATATAAGGAATTTTTAGAACAACTTGATAAGGACGTCAACTCCGCTTCCAAATCTGCCATCAAGAACCGAAGTGAAAACTCTGAATTTACACCAACCCATCTCCTCAACCACAATAATTAATATTCTCTAAAGATTGAAAGAACATTAAAAACAATATGATCAAGAAAAGGGAAAACAATAATCAACAACTGATGTACCGTGTGCTGCACAATGACAACAGCAATTTGGTCGTTGACAGATCGGAACTCTATTACCTGCAACCCAATTCGTGGCAGATGTGCACAGTTTTGTAGTGGCACTTTGTTTCAACATTCATACCGAGCTATAGATTGAAAACAGTTTTGAACTTTAGTGGTTTTCCTCGGCGACTGCTACAGCTTTCGACAGAAGAATACAGAATGTTGTGAAAAGTCGATAAAAATTGAAGAAATACAAATGGTGGTAAATGATTGTATGAAGTGGAAAATCACCTGGATTTAATGGTGTTTTGTGATCTTATTACACATACCTACAAACTTGTTTACCAACGTCTACTACAAATGACAGGAGAACGGGAGAATTCCCTGTTTTGTGAAACCAGAGTGTAGCACTGTTGAGGAAGGACACAGAGATGTAACTAATAATTTATGACCCATAGTTCTGATGAATGCACAGTTTCAGATTTTAGTCAAAGTGCTACCAAAAGAGTTGGCGCTTAATTTCGGTAATTTTGCCGGCGTAGTACACACCTCCGTAATCTTGTGTAGATCTGTCCCCCCACCCCTACATCCATTACACTTCGTACGGTATGTGAAGGAGAGAGTAAGTAATACATGGATCAAATGAAAAATTTTCATAAGCTCTTTCTTTGCTATTCTGTGACTATCTTCATGTCAGCCAGTTTCGACACCATTTTAGAAACTGGATTGCAGAAATGTACAGCTACATCTGCTCGGCAGTGACAATGAACAGTCATTTCTCATAACTGTTTCGTCAGAGGTGACCCCTCATAAGCTTATTGTATGTGTTGGTTCTGCTGCTGAAACCCTTTAGAAATGAGTCATGGGTGAGTCGTATCGGCATATGCGGTCGACGTCACCGTAATGGTGTCGTGCACTACAGAGGTTGAAGCTTTTGGTATTGTTCGAAAAGGAATACGGAACGCTGACAGGAGACATCTTTAATATTATTTTGCCTGTCACGAAGTGTGTTCCAGAAATATTCATTCACAACCCTAACCGTAGAGCGAAATCAAAGATATAATCAATATGTTTAACTTAATAAAACATTCCTCTGAAGATCGATAGTTTACTTATACATCAAAAAATAATATGGCTATTTATGAAACGTGCTATTCCCATAGCTTTCGCTAGTTGTTGTAACTGTTGGGAGTGATGTTATCGACTAACCCCCACCTCTCAAAGTTGCTGGTCTTGTGTTTAAATCAGAATTATTATTATTATTGTTCAGTAGTTTTATTTTTATAACGTGCTTTCACTTCACTACCGAGCGCAGCTCTGTGCGCCTTGGGTATGTGCTGTGGTTTGCTGTGGTGCTCTTATGTTTACTGTATTGAAAGTGTTTTGCGTAGAATGTGTGCAGTACCCAGTAGTGCAATTTTCTGTATGTTATATATATTTGTAAGTCCTGGTGTTTTTGTTATGTATTTGTCTGAATATTTTTTTATTATTATTATTATTATTATTATTATTATTGAGTGAGAGAGCAGTGCATGCCATCAAAGTGACACTGGGGTAAAATATACAAAGCCCAATATACCCATCATGACTACCCGTCTGATAAGGGTACACCAGGCACATGCATCACAACCATATGTGCGCGACATGGTGATCTCATATCAAGATAAACAGTGCATGACCTCGCAGGTGGGGCCCAGTTAGAATTTTCTTCAGGTCGAGTAGCCCATCCCGCTCAAAAGGTCCCTGAATAAGGTTTGTTTTAAGGATAATGAACAAAACACCCATGTTTCCAAAGGTGAATTATTCAAACCCCAAAGAATTCCTCTCAACACATGGCTATGATGCTCCCCCACTACTTCTGCTCATGATCAGAGATGCACATATTGTCAGCCACCAAGGGACATGCTCAACTGGTTAAGGTCAAACAACTGACAAGCAAATCTGTGGTATTAAGCAGAATATTTGCTGTAGCCCATCTTTTTATACCAAGACAAAACAATGTACATGATAACACTTCCAATCAATTAAGATCAGAAGCCATGAGAGCCACTGCCTGGTACTGCATCAGGGCATTTATTATTATTATCATTATTATTATTATTATTATCATTATTATTATTATTATTATTATTATTATTATTATTATTATTATTATTATTATTATTATTATTATTTTCATATACACACAACAGATTAGACTGTTGGAAAAGAAAAAATCCTAGCATCAGGCTACAAGATGTAACCTTAGCTGCCAAGAACCCTCCTAAGTATCCTAGCTACCTCTAATAACACTGTTTTCTGGAGTTGTACTAAACTGGGTCTTATACCTAGTTTCCTTATCCATCTGTTCAGATCTTTAGGGATAGTTTCAAACGCACCTATAACTACTGGGATACATTTTACCCGCACTTTCCCTAGTCTCTGTAATTCAATGGCTAGGTCCTGGTACTTTGCTATTTTTTCTATACTGCACATATTGATATCTTCACCATTTGGCACTGTAAAGTCAATTATCTGACACTTTTTATTCTCTTTATCTACTACCACTAAATCAGACCTTCTGTCTTCTATTACTCTGGAAGTTTGAATGTTAAAGTCCCAAAACATCTTGTATTTCTTACTGTCTAGTACTTTACTAGATTCGTGTTCATACCATTAGTATGTTCAAATCCTAGCTTTCTATATAACTCCCAATGGATTACTCTCCCTTGGTTGTCATGTCTTTTCTTGTATTCTTTCTGTGCCAGCATGCCACATACACTTACTATATGATTAACGCTTTCCTCTTTTGATTTCCATAAGTTACAATGGGAATCTACTTGGTTTTTGTCTATCTTAGCTTTTTTTTATCTAGTTAGTTCTTAATGCTTGATCTTGTGAAGCTACTAACAAACTTTCTATCTCCCTCTTCAGCTTTCCTTTCTGCAACAATAGTCATGTCTCACTACTACTATTTGCTGAAACTATCTTTGGAAATCTATCATGTAACACCTCCTGCCAGTCAGATAATTTCTGTTACTTTTTCAGGTTTTTAACTTCGTTTGGGGTTTTTGTTTCTCTTTGTCTTTCTGAGACTCTAGCAGCTTTCAATAATCTTCCTTCACTTTTACCTACATAGGTGTCTATATCAACTCTAGCTAGCTCCACGCAGCCTTCTACTGATATTAACCCTCTTCCACCTTCTTTTCTAGGTAAGTATAATCTTGCTACTCCTGCGCTTGGGTGGAGTCCTCCATTCATATTGAATTCCTTCCTCGTTCTTCTGTCTAGCTTTGCTAATTCAGTTTTTGTCCAATCTACAAAAGCTGCTGGATATCTAAGTAATGATACTGCCCAAGTATTTACAGCCTTCATTAGTTTCGGACCATTTAGCTTTGACTTCATTAGCTTCCTCACCCTTCTGATGTACTCCTCAATTTTCGTCTTCATTTCTATAGTTAGTACTCTGTCAGATTATAATACTCTTAGATACTTATAACTCTCTTCTCCTTTCAATGATTTTAATGTCAGGCCATCTGGTAATTGGATACCTTCGCTGTTGACTACCTGCCCCCTTCTCATGCCTAATATTGCACACTTATCTATGCCAAATTTCATGCCTGTAGCTTTGATGAAGAGTTTTTACAGTCTGTATTAAGGAATCTGTCTCTTTTTCATTCTTACTAAAAAGCTTCAGATCATCCAAATGGTTAATTTTTCCATTACTATTTCTGAACTCATACTCTACCTTTGCCTTCCTTAATACTAAACTGAGTGGGGTCAGACATAAGACAAATATTAAAGGGGACAACGAGCCCCCACCCCTGAAAAATTCCTCTTTTGATATTAACTTTCCCTACGAAATTCTACCTGATATTAACTTTCCCTACGACGTTCTACCTGATATTAACTTTCTCAAAGAGGTTCTACTTGATATTAACTTTCCCTAAGAGATTCTACCTGAGTAGAAATCTAATTTTCATTTCTTCATGCTAAAACTAATTAATTCTCTTATATTGTCTGTTATATTGAATATACTCAAACATTCACTTATACATGAGTGTGGGATCATGTCATGGATAATCAATCCATGCTATTGTTAGATTTCTCTTTCTAGTTTTTACTTCATTTACAACTTCTTTGTCTATGTATAATAGATCATGCGTTCCTCTAGCCTTTTTCCTGCAGCCTTTCTGTTCTTCTGACAGTAAATTCTGGTTGTCAAGGTGGCCGTAAATGCTTTCTGAATGTATTCCTGTTAACAGCTTCCACACTAATGGTAAGTAAGTGATTGGTCTATATTTACTAACTGTATTACCCTTGCTCTTAGCTTTCATGATGAGTATTGTCCTCCCTCTAGTAATCCAATCTGGTATTATCCCTTCATTAAGGCAATCATGAAGTGTTTCCCCACCCTCTCATGTGGACTACTAAATTTTTTTATCAAGAACCCTTGAACTAAATCTGGTCCTGAGCCCTTCCGATTCGGCATTTTTTCTAGCACTTCACTTGTTAATGCACTAGTTAGATCTGGTTGCTTCGCACTATTTCTTCCCTCACTTTCTTTAACTATACTGCATCTGCATTATGATTGACTGGCTTATCTCAAATATTACTTCAGAACTTTCTAGCTTCTTCTGCATAAGGCTTCTCACCCTCAGTACTTCGTTTTCCATTATTTATTTGGTTATAAAATCTTCTCTGGTCTGTCTCAAATAATTTATTCTGTTGATACTGATCTATTCTTTTCTGATATCTCGAGAGCTTGCCTACTACTGCTATGATATGCTGTTTCAACCTTCCTGATAATTCTCGCTATCCTAAGAGACAAACTTTCTGTAGGAGTTCTATTGGGCATTGTATTCCAATCTCCTTCAGCCACTTGTTTATATCTTTGCTTACTGTTCCCAATGCACCAATTATTATAGGCACGACCTTTACTGTTCTCACGCTCCAAATTCTTCCTGTTTCAAATTTTAAAGGATTGTATTTTTTGTTTTTGTTTTTCGCCCTCTTTCTTTACGATCCTGGAATCAAACGGGCATGATGGGTCGATCAGTAAGCAACTTTGATTCTCCCTATCTATAATAGTTATGTCCGGTCTTCTCCGTTTGAATAGGAACGTCCCACAAAATCTAACAATTTTCCGACTCCATTTCTCTTTCGATTCGATTTTCCAGCTTTAACTCCCCATTTCTGGCGCAGTTTCCACATCTACTAGGACAGTGCTGCTTTTACACACACAGCACGCTCCCCCACCCCCACAGTTGACTAACATAAAATTATGCACCAACACACACCAATCTTTGGTCATAAGCATATTTCTTCTATCACTTCTCTACAGTGGTTTGGAGTCAACTTGTTTCATGCTACCCTCATACAAGCAATCCTAACTCACACATTTCTTCTTTCTTCACTCATATCATGCTCACTCCAACCCAACCACTTTACTCTTCCGTTCAGAATGTGAACCCTCTAGAATCCCACCACCACCACCATCACCTTCTTTCCTAATAATTAAAAAAGATCTGTAAAATGGTTCGAAATCAAACCAAAAAAAAAAGTAAAAGAAACAAAAAATGAGTAACGACAACAACCACAACAATAAATATTTTGCAAAAATGAAAAATGATAAACGATATTTTGAAACACAGATTTCGCCGCCGAGGAAGTCGACTTTGCCTTTCATCCTAGCGAGGTCGATAAAACAAGTACCAGTTGAGCTCCGAAATCAACTTTCCACCTCCCACAAAATTGCTGGCCCTTGCGCCAAAATTTGAAACCGATATATTATAATACAATGCACAACTTTTCTTCTCTTCCTCCTTCTCTTCCTCCTTCTCTTTCCTCTTCTTCCACCTCTTCCTTCTCCTCCTCCTCTTCCACTTCCTCTTCTTTTTTCCTCTTCTTCCCCTCCCTCCTCCTCCCCCTCCTCCTCTTCTGCCTCTTCCCACACCCCTCCTTCTCATCATCACTATAACTGCTACTACCAAACTGCAAATACTGCTACTATCTCCACACTAACACAAAGCACTACCACTGCAGCCACTGTATCTACTTCAGGCACTACTACCTTTTGTAATACTAACACGATAATCACCACGCCAAAACAACACTCATTACTGCAACTTCCATCTACTTTTCTGTAAGCATCGCTTCACCATCATCGCCACCAACCTCCACCGCCATCACTGCATCCATCGCCCTAGCTACTACCATACCATTACTAATGAAACCATCACCATTACCACCACCGGTTCCACCACTACCATCATCAAAATCAACAACACGCAAACTGCTCCACTTTTACCAAAGTTGCAATCACCACCACCAATACCACCACCGCCGCCGCTACCGCTGCCGCCATCACTTCCACCATTGTCACGGTGCCACCACCGCCATTACATACAATGCAACACACCATTCTACCCACTTCCACTCACCAACCATTCCCCTCTTGCTTTGCTATTAAAGACAGAATTTTCAACCAATTTTGACTTTCCCGGAAACGGCACTCTTTTTTTTTGTTTGTGTATTATTTCGAATTCAGATTTTAGTGAATGAAAGTGGGGGTGGGTGATGTAGTGGTGATGGTGCAAAGAGGATGTGGAAGTAGGACAGCAGAGGAGTTCGTGTTTCAATTCCTAGCACCTCCCTCTTCCCACTTTAGTTAAAGCTTCATTTGGCTTAACATGTGGCCTGAACGGTTTTCTTCATTTCGTCTTTTTTTTCCATTTTTTTTTGCTCATATTTTATTTCATTGTATTTTTGCAATTATATTTCTATTTCTACTTTTATTTTTACTTTTTTTGTCCTTCTGTGGAATCCACACAAAGATGACGATGAGTTGTCATAGAAACACAACCATAAAACTCTGCCAAATAAAAGATATGTTGCTGTAGAAACAAAGTACATTAAGATACCGATTCCAATGAGATACAAAGATATATATATATATATATATATATATATATATATATATATATACATATCCATATTTCCATTGAGAATACAATTTTAAAAAGAACAAGATACAAGCAGTGAGCTGTAGAGAAAAGTGGAAACTGGTTGGTGGTGTTTTTTTTGAAAAAAAAAAATAATAAGGATAATGATAAATAAAGGAAGAAAAAAATTAGAAGTATAGGAAAAGAAAGGACAGATATAATCTAGGATAATTTTCTGGTAAATCTTAGACATCATCAAGATATTGTCTTTTAGGCTGTTTTATATATTTTTTTGCCATATCAATCTTTCTTTTTTTTTTACGTTTGGATTTATATTCATTTCTTTTTATTTGTCACTGCTGGTTGTCGTTGTCGCTGTTGTGGTTGTTCTTTAGTTCTTTAGTTCTGATTTAAGCAGATAGAATAATGGACATTCCAGCCGTGACCATTCTTTGACTTCTTGATGAAGTGTATATATGACTGTATTATCCTGTGTGTTATTCCTTCTAAAGTGTGATATGATTTGGCTGCTATTTTTAACAGGCCGAGCGACCACTTAGAGCAGGCATGGACAACCTTTTCACGAGAAGCGGGATGCATGAGACATAGTTCACTATAAGGCTGGTCGCACTTCTATAAAAAATTTAAGGTAATTATTCGCTAAAATATCTTTTACTCTTAGTCTTAACAAAAAAAAAGGAATTCGCAAGTTATTCCATGTTAAAGTTGTCGTATTTCTGTAATTTTAACCAATCACTGACGTCTATTCAGCTGAATAGAGTTACTGCTGGGCGGTCATAAAAATGTTATTCCCTGTGACATATTTCATCCGGTTTAATCGTAATTTATACGCATATATTGTTTATATAATAAATTACGCTGTGCGTATCTATGTGTGTAACAATTTTAGAGTTCGGATTCTAGAGTTAGGGTTAGTTTTAGGGTTAGGGTTAGGGTTAGGGTTACGGTTAACAGTCTAGTTAGGGTTAGGGTTAGGGTTAGGGGATTAATACGATATACACCGTTACAGCGCTAACTGTTTTCAACTGAATAGACGTCAGTGATTAGTAGAAATTATCGAAATAAGACAATTTTTTACATGAAATAAATTCGAATACAAAAATATTTTTCTGTTCTATAACACAAAATAGATAAGTATACGAAGTTTGAAAGTCTTTCCGTACCAAAAACACTACATAAAACATAAATGAAAACTGGTGCCCCCGTTTTAAAATAGATCCGCAGTTTGCCCATGACTGATACAACCACTTCCAAGGTGAGGTTTATTCAAACAATTTAAACCTGTCACTTGCGATGTGATTTTAAAAAAAATGCAAATGCAGGTGTAGTGTGTGGTAAGAAACTTGCTTCCGACCACATGATTCCGGATTCAGTCCCACTGCGCGGCATCTTGGGTGAGTGTCTTCTGCTATAGCCTCGGGCCGACCAAAGCCTTGTGAGTAGATTTGGTTGACGGAAACTGAAAGAAGCCCGATATATATATGTATGTGTGTGTGTGTGTGTGTGTGTGTGTGTGTGTGTGTGTGTGTGTGTGTGTGTTTGTCCCCTCACACTGCTTGAAAACCGGTGTTGGAGTGTTTACTTAGCGGTCGACCAAAGTGAACGATAAAATAAGTACCAGGCTAAAAAAAAAAAAAAAAAACAGTAGTAGGGTCGATATATTCGACTAAAAATTCTTCGAGGCGGTACCCCAGCATGGTCGCAGTCTAATGACTGAAACAAGTAAAAGAAAAAATAAATCTCATTCATTTCTTGTCCCCAAACTCGATGTTTGCTTCTATGAAACCTGGCACAGATGTAACAGGAGTGAAAGACAATAAAGCATTATTATACATGTGTCGTACAAGCAAAACAAAGGCGACACCGTCAGTGACAAATCAATGCAAATAATGACCCCCGAACTGACCTTGTGCCAAAATATGAAACCGATAATTATTCTCAAAAAGAGGATATGTGCCCATAGCCAAGTTTCATGGACAAATGGCTGTATATTCACAATATGTAATACAGCAATAATATTTTGAGTTAGTCTAGAAAAGAACAGAAGTCATTAGATAAGGAGTCTTCAGTGATTTGTAAGAGCAAGTATTTAGATCGGCGTTTCCCAACCTATTTTCCCCCAGGCTCCACTATAACTTTCCAGAAAAATGTATGCCCCACTGGTGGTTAGAAAAAAATATCAACTTTATTTTGAATACCTCATAATTATATACTTTCCTTGAAGAAATATCCACACTAGGACGTTAGAAAAACCGCTATACTTTAACAAACAGTCTTCACATAGTATACTTAGCTGGAGAGATTGGTTTGGTTAGGCTGAGTATAGGTGTGGTATGTTTGCTGTGAAAAAAAGATTTTCACAATTCCATGTCACACTAAAAAAAAAAGAAAAAAAAATCTTGGATCCCACATCCCACCACAGTTTTCCGAGACCTGCTAGTAGGGCGTATGCCCCACGTTGAGAAGCGTCGGTTTAGATATATCGATAGTAAGAATACGCACACGCACACATATATATACATATATATATATATATACATATTATATGTACATATTATATATATATATATATGGGAGAATATACAAAAAATAACAACAGACGAGGACAGGTGGTGTAAATAACAAAAGTATATATTAGTATGACGTTCGGGAATACGGAAAGTCTTTGACGTTTCGAGCTACGCTCTTCAACAGAAAGAATACGGAGACAAGGAGAAAAAACACGGAGAAAAAAAAATTGAATAGTGTTCAGTCAACGGTCAATCATATATATATATATATATATATATATATATATATATATATATATATATATATATATATATATATATATATAATCGTATGTATGTATATACATACACACACATAGATAGATATATAGATAGATGAATAGATAGATAGATAGATAGATAGATAGATAGATACACACACACACATATATGCATATATAGTGTCTCCTCAAAATGTATACACCCTTTAACAGCTGGCGATTAACTTAATTTTCATTTCTTTTTAGACTTAACCCATTAGAAATAATGGAGACAGACCAAGCTTTGCTAGTAGTTCTTGGCAAAACGTGCAGATGTACACTGTCCCAAAACATTGTTTGGAGTGAAGAGGCCTAATTTGATGAAATTTTGTGAAATAGATGAATCGGACGAAGACGTTCAGTAGAATACCCTCCACATTCGTAAGACCTCACATCACAAAGCTTTTTTTTTTTTTTAATAATATTTATACATATATCCCCACATTTTGTAATCTTTTTAAGTGTGACACATTTTATGTAGCACCTGTGGGCCTTTCTAGCCAATAAAGGAAATATTACCCCACCCTCCTCCTGCTCCTCCTGTTCCACATCCACCTTCCCCTCCTCCTCATCATCATTCTATACGCCATAGATATTGTGTTCGGTTTATTTATGCTTCCTATTAAACCAAAACTCATGATTTACCGTGAGAAGCATTTTTATCCCTTCTGTATAAACGTCTCACCCTCACCCCAACACCACCACCACCACCACCACCACCGCCACGACTCTTCCCAGTTATTTTTACTTTGTATTGAGGACTTCGTGGATAATTTTTGCTGAGCCAAGCAACAGTTTTCTGAACTGCACTCACTTCCAGAGTGAAGTCCAGCGTTCCAAGATTTGCTCTGAAATTCTTTATCACAGTTCCCAAGACCTCATTGACAATGGGTGAGATCATGGCCTTGTTATCTCTTTAGTAGCAGCACTTGAAAGTTTTGTATTTCAAGCAAGTATAATACCTTACTTATTCTTTTCCTTTTTTCTTGATTTTGGTGTTATATCACTACATCAGTTACAATATATAGTTTCTTCGTCTTATCAATGTCAACTCCATATCCGGCTTGCTGTTGTTGCTGCTCTCGGTTGTTTAAGAAAGCCTATACGATAATAATAATAATAATAATAATAATAATAATAATTATAATAATGATCCTTTCTACTGGAAGCACAAGCCCTTAAATTTGGGGGAAGAGATGAAGTCGATTCCATCCACCCCAGTGCGTAACTGGTACTCATCTAATTGACTCCGAAAGGATGAAAGGCAAAGCTGACCTCGACGGAATTTGAACTCAGAACGACAGGCAAAATGTCGCTAAGCATTTCGCCCGGCGTGCTAACAATTCTACCAGCTCGCCGACTTAATAACAATAATTTTGTTTTGCAAGCAACTTGCAGATGCAAGTGCTACCAGTTGAAAGCTCCGCATACCGGATGCTGGCAAGTTTATGGCGTCATCATGAGAGAATGTGCGCCGTTTCGGGACTTACCTCTCGGTGGCATCATTGCGCACCAGTCGCCATCACTGAAATGAGTCCCCGCTTGTTAGATCAACTGGTTATCAGGTTTCACTCAATATTCTTCCAGCCATTGCTCATTGTCACTTTTTAACCAAATCCAGTGGTTTGCCGTTTCCACTGTAGTTTGGATATCTGTCATGGTGGTATTTGCTTTTAGGCAGTGGCTCTCATGGCTTTTGATCTTAACTGATTGGAACTGTTATCATGTACATATTTTGTCTTGGTATAAAACATGGGCTACAGCAAATGTTCTGATCAATACCACAAATTTGCTTGTCAGCTGCTTGACCTTAACCAGTTGAACATGACCCTTAGTGTGTGGTGATATGTGCATCTCTGATCACGGGCAGAAGTAGTGAGGAAGCATTATAGCCATGTGTTGAGAGTAATTCTTTAGGGTTTGGATAATTCACCTCTGGAAATCTTAAGCAACTCTTATTTAAGGATCTTTTTAGCGTGATGGGCTATTCGAGCCGAAGAAAATTCTAACTGGGCCCCACTTGCAAGGTTATGCGCCGTTTACCTTGATATGAGATCACTATGTCGCACACATGATTGTGACGCATGATGGGTATACTGGGATTCGTACCCCAGTGTCACTTTGAGAGCATGCACAGCTCTCTCAATCGATAATAATAATGATAATAATAATAATAATAATAATAATAATAATAATAATAATAATAATAATAATAATAATAATAATAATTAATTCGTTTTATTGGCCACAAGGGCTAATATCAATTAAAAACATATAAGGACAAAGACAGGACGAAGGTTACAAAAGGTTTTGTCCGAAAAGGTAGGAAAGTTCGTCTAAACAGAGGAAGATAACGGAGAATGATATAATAAATAAATAGATAAATAAATAGATAAATAAATAAGTAGAACTCCCAAGGGGGGAGGATAACGACAACAACAATAACATTATTATTATTATATTTGCTTCATTTCATTGGATATAAAATAGAGGTTTTTGTTGGTTTTTCTTCTTCATGTTATCTGTTGTCAAACCTTAATAAAAGGCCAGAAACAGAAAGTACATTTCTAAGAATACGAGAGAGGATTTTTGGAGGATACACATTTCTGTCTCGATATTCAACCATTCCAGATATTATACGAGTTTTTTTTTTTTTTTTGTAGGGGATTGAACCTACTACTCTGTTAATTGGTATAACTTTTACTATCGCTACTGAGCATTCCCACATTTAAATCAGCTTCTTTCAAGCTCCAATGTTTTTGTCTGAGGGAATTGCTACGTCTATAATAAAGCATCCTCTTTTCCTTTTATGGCATGTATATTATCTGGTATGTGATGTTTAATTATTTTGCCTGCCTGGATATCAAAATCTAATAAATTTTTTGGTTTACAATGTTTATCTAGATCCTTTTCTGGTACATGATCGTACCAATTGTCTGAAGTGTTATATCGAGATATTTTAGCAAACTGACCCCAGTATAAACTACCGTCAATTGTATTCTTCCTAAGCTAATGTTTTGCAACCTGCTACAATATGCCCAATATTTTCCATTTGTTGAGTACATTGGCAGTATTTGTTCGTTGGGAAAGTGGAACAAATATCCTTGTTCATTGAATTAGTGCTAAACGTTTGAGCTTGAGCAGCCACAAATATATACATAAATAAATAAAAACGTTTAGTTTCTTTCTTTAAATCTCAATTCTAGAGTCGCTCCATCCATGAGACAATTATTTTTTTTACATTGTAGATGATTCTGTGGAAATGTTCATGTAACTTCATTTCTTCTAACGTTTCCGTTCTTTCACAAATTATCTTGCTTTGGTGTGATTTCTTCTCTTTAAGCACCACACTAGAAAGTCCCATTTCTATCACTGCATGTTTAAGTACTTCTTCTTCACTCTTTGCAAAAGCAGTGCTTTACTGAACTTTGTTCTTGACTCACACAGGCAGAAATATTAATTTGTTATTCTGTAATTCGTCCGCATGCACGTTCGGAGTTCAAATTCCGCCGATGTTGACTTTGCCTTTCATCTTTCGAGGCCGATAAAATAAGTACCAGTTGTGCACTGAGGTTAATGAGATCGACTGTCCCCCTTCTCCAGTTTGCCGTAGGATATTTACTAGACCGGTTTCGGTTTTCCAGATTGCTGCAATGTACAGCGACATCTGTTTGGTAGTTCGGAACTATTCAGCATCATACGTTTAGTCCGTCGAGGGTGTCCTCTCTGGTCTCTTCTGTATATACTGACTGTAGAGTCACAACTGCGGAAATTGGAGGCATTGAGAGGCATCCCTTGAGAACTAGGACGTGGGACAAACGTGTCGGCATTGGCAGACAATGTCACCGTCATAGTGTCGAACACTAGGCACATAGACCTGATCGGCACAGGTCTAAAAGGTGGGGACAGGAGCGAAAATGAAAGAAGAAAAGTCAGTGAACCCGCAGCTCGGCACCTGGAGAGGCAGGTCCATGCCATCGAACAACATCGTGGAACGCTGGAGGGAGGGACTGGTTAAATTGCTCAGGGTCTGGTTTGGTCCGGATCACAAGTTAGAGAAGAACTGGGATGAGGTGACGAGCAGGATAGCCAATCTTAGCCAGAAATTGGTTGAGAGGAAGAAGCTATCCCTGAAAGGCTGGGCAGAGATGACGAATGCCTACATTGCCTCTGTCATGTATTATCGCCTGACCCTCATGTCTTGCCCCAGTTTATGCCTGACTAAAACGGAGCGCGTATTCTTCCGATTCCTGTGGAAGGGATGCGTCCCACTGGTTAGGCGCCCCATTTGCTGTCAACACTCGCTGAATTGAGGGCTGTGCATGCCATGGTTGCTGATGTGCAGACATGAACTGAGTCTGCGACATCTCCAGTGCTTCTTAAACAGTGAGCAGGTGTGATCACCGTTTGACAGACAAGAAACACTTCTTATAAAGAAACACTGCCTGCCCTTCCCGGCCAAAGAGGGAGACTTCCAAGAGCTGCTCATGGAAATCCCACAAAAACAGGATCACCCTAACCTCAAGGGCAAGTGTCCTCTTCTCTTCATCTACCCTCAATCTAGAGGTGCATGCTTAGTGAAGGCCCGTTCACACGGGCCATTCGCGTTACATTCACCTACCAAGTCAAAACAATGTAAATGATAACATTTCCAATCAGTAAAGTCAGAAGCCATGATAACCAATGCGTGGCACTGCATCAGGGCATTTATTATTATTATTATGGGAGAAAGCAGTGCATACCATCAAAGTGACACACGAGTACAAATATACGAAGCCCATTATACCCATCATGACTACCCATCTGATAAGGGTACACCAGGCACATGCATCACAACCATATGTGCGCGACATGGTGACCACATATCAAAATAAACAGCGCATGACCTCGGAGGTGGGGCTCAGTTAGAATTTTCTTCAGGTCGAGTAGCCCATCCAGCTCAAAGGTTCCTGAATAAGGTTTGTTTAAAGATGTTGAGCAAAACACCCATGTTTCCAAAAGTGAATTATTCAAACCCCAAAGAATTCCTCTCAACACATGGCTATGATGCTCCCCCACTACTTCTGCTCATGATCAGAGATGCACATATCGTCAGCCACCAAGGGACATGCTCAACTGGTAAAGGTCAAACAAATGACAAGCACATCTGTGGTATTAAGCAGAATATTTGCTGTAGCCCATCTTTTATACCAAGACAAAACAAAGTACATGATAACACTTCCAATCAATTAAAATCAGAAGCCATGAGAGCCACTGCCTGGTACTGCATCCGGGCATTTATTATTATTTGTGGCCAATAAAACGAATGGATCTATTTTAAAACGGGGGCCACAGTTTTCATTAATGTTTTACGTAGTGTTTTTGGTACCAAAAGACTTTCAAACTTCGTATACTTATCTATTTTGTGTTATAGAATAGAAAAATATTTTTGTATTCGAATTTATTTCATGTAAAAAATTGTCTTATTTCGATAATTTCAACCAATCACTGACAAGTATTCAGTTGTTTACGTTTACTCCTTTGGCTGATTAAGCGGTGTAAAGCGTATTTAATCTCCATAGCTTCGTTTTATTTGCTTTTTTCATTTTCTTTTTTTTCTTCGTTTTATTTGCTTTTTTCTTTTTAAATTTGCTGTTTTACCCTAGGGTTAGGGTTAGGGTTAGGGTTAGGGTTAGGGTTAGCCTATAATAGAAAGGTTTATTAGCTACTGCCAATATGCTTCAGCCATTTTTTGACAAGGAAATAATAACTTTATCACCGATAGAATTGTTTCAGAATCGTTTGTTTATGTAGTCGGCACTTAATGTATATCGGCTGAATGGACGTCAGTGATTGGTTGAAATTACAGAAATACGACAACTTTAACATGGAATAACTTAGGGATTTCTTTTTTTTTAAAGAAGACTAAGAGAAAAAGATGTTTTATATGACACATTCTACCAGTGTTCCAAGTTTCAAAGTGTTTCGTTAAGAAAATACTGTGGCTCCCGTTTTAAAATAGATCCAAACGAATTAATTATTATTATTATTATTATTATTATTATTATTATTAATATTATTATTATTTGTAGTGGTAGTAATAGTAGCAGCAACAGCAGCAGCAGCAGCAGTAGCAGTAGTAGCAGCAGCAGTAGTAGTAGTAGTAGTAGTAGTAGTAGTAGTAGTAGTAGTAGTAGTAGAGTTATACCTACAACGATTCCTTCACATAACGGAGACTTAGAAAGTAAAGCGATTTACAGACACGATAGACTTACATGCATGTGTATATTTAGTTATGGCAATGGACTACAACAGACTGCTTTTGATGTCTCTCATCCAAGATATTCCCAGACGATGTGAACTGGGTGTTGGCGGTGGTGGCGACGGGGGATGGGAGATGGCATGGGAGATAGAACCTAACCACTGTTGTATTATCACTGTAAGAATAGATTCAAGGCCAAGGTGGTACACAAGGCTTCTTTCTTGTTCTGGAAGAAGTAACTAAGATAGGAGGTACTCTAGGGAGGTATTAATTTTAGTTCTTATTACCATCTCCAGAGCTAGTTCTCTCAATATAAAATATAGACGCATACATAGAGGTGCAGAAGCACATACATTCATACACACACACTCACACACACATACACGCATAAACACACTCGCACACAAAGATACATACACATGCACGCAGATACACAAACAGGAATAAATACGCACATACGTATGTGCGTATATATGTGCGTGAGTTGGCGCTTGCATATCTTAAAGATAACATTTTAGCAATGACACACACACACACATAAAATTATAAAATTAATATCGACAGCAGTGTGCAATGTTTTACCAAAAAGGAAAACTATAATCATCACTATATATGACTAGGGTGTTAGAAACACCTACACTGCTAGAAATAAGACCTAAAATGTAGCAATGTGGGTATTTCTTTCACCCTAATCATATTTAGTGACAATTATAGTTTTGCTGTTTGATTAAACATTGCACACTGTTGTCTGTATTAATTTTATGTATACACATTAGCAATTGGCTAAATCATCCATAGATTTTATGGTGAAATCATACATACTAGGAGTGGCTGTGTGGTAAGTAGCTTGCTTACCAACCACATGGTCCCGTATTCAGTCCCACTGCCTGGCACCTTGGGCAAGTGTCTTCTTCTATAGCCTCGGGCCGACCAAAGCTTTATGAGTGGATTTGAAAGAAGGCCATTATGTTGCATGTCTCGTTTCTCTGTTTGTTTTTTTCGTTGTTCGAAAAAAAGTTCGTTTTCTGTCTTCGTCTTTGTTTCCGTTTCTCATTGTGTTAAGCGTCTTATTGCGATGTCCTGTACCCATATATGCATGTATGTATACATTTAGATGTAGGTATATACATATATGTATGGATATATGCATATATTTATATATTATTCATGTTATTATATATATATGTTTGTGTGTCTGTGTTTGTCCCCCCAACATCGCTTGACAACAGATGGTGGTGTGTTTACATCCTCGTAACTTAGCGGTTCGGCAAAAGAGACCGATAATGTAAGTACTAGGCTTGCAAAGAATAAGTCATGGGGTCGATTTGCTCGACTAAAGGCGGTGCTCCAGCTTGGCCGCAGTCAAATGACTGAAACAAATAAACGGATGAAACAATACTGACAAAGAACTCGCTGAAGTCGAGCCAGTTTTTACTGATGAGGCAACGGAAGCTGCCGAAAATGACTGGTAAGGATGGGAGATTCTCGATCGGTGTATCTGGGCGATTATAGTCCCTGACAGTATACTTTGACTACAGTATTAGAGCATTTTAGCTCTTATTTCTGGCAATGTAGGTGTTTCTAACATCTTAGTCATATTTCGTGACAACTATATATATATATGTGTGTATATATATATATGTGTGTATATATATATATATATATATATATATATATATATATTTATAAATATAATTAAGGGATCAGCAAATATTTGCTTCACCATATACCGAAGTTCAGAAATAGCAGCTAAAAAAGCTGAGAATCCCACAGATAGCATCACTTGTAACTCACAAAGGCAAAAACAAGAAGAAAAAACAATGAAAACTAACCAATTCCGATGTTTAACAGTAGACGCGTTTCTGGATCATGATTGATAATAATCAATTTCCTTCATCAATACTGTATTCCAGTAGTAAATTTGACTATATATATATATATATATATATATATATATATATATATATATATATATATATATAATACTTCATTTAGAGAATTAACATTGCTTGTTTTCACCTTTTCAATATCAGTGAAGAATGTCACTGGAAAAGAAGATATAAGGTTTGCCAGGTTTTTCTCTCTCACCAAGGTCATCAGCTGTCGAACGCCGACGAAGGGAAATAACCCTGAAATCCGGATACGTTCGTGCTGCTGGTCGAGGTGAGAGGGATAACTCCCTTGGCAAACAGGACACAGTCGTGTGTCGATAAGCCAGCTGGAGGAGATGTCCTCCTGGGGCTAAAAGCAACAGTAACATCCACCCCTAGGGGTCAGCCACACTTAAGTGGCAATATACTACACTTTATATATATATATATATATATTATATATTTGTTTTGCAAGATTTTTGATGTGAAATCGTGTGTTGAAACAGATGTTGTTGTATTTGGGGATGGTCATATTGCCAGTTTAGCCAATAAAAACACACGCACTGTATATTTGGTGTTAATTTGCTTCAGCTTTATATTACATTACACTACATTAATCCTATTTCCGCCAGAGTTCTTTCGTCACACGTCTGTGACCTCATCAGTGGTCCTTTGCTTTCTTCTTTCTTATATGTGTGTCCCTCCTTGCTAACGGTCAGCTAATAGTTAGCAAGGTGGGACACACATAAGAAAGAAGAAAGCAAAGGACCATTGATGAGGTCACAGAAGTGTGTCGAAAGAACTCTGGCCGAAATAGGATTAATGTAATGTAATGTAATATAAAGCTGAAGCAAATTAACACCAAATATACAGTGCGTGTGTTTTTATTGGCTAAACTGGCAATATGACCATCCCCAAGTACAACAATATATATATATATATATATATATATATATATATATATATATCCATCATCCATCCATAGACACATGCATGCACACACACACATATGTATAAGTACAATCTTCTTTTATTGTTGTACTTGTTTCAATCATTTTGACTGCGACCATGCTGGAGCACCACCTTTAATCAAACAAATCGACCCCAGGACATATTCTTTGGAAGCCTTTGGAAGCAATGGTGAGGCGACAAACACAGGCACACAAATACATACATACGCATATATATATATATATATATATATATATATATATATATATATATATACACACACGACAGGCTTCTTTCAGTTTCCGTCTACGAAATCAATTCACAAGGCTTTGGTCAGTCCGAGGCTATAGTAGAAGACACTTGCCCAAGGTCCCAGGCAGTGGGACTGAACCCGAAACCATGTGTGTGGGAAGCAAGCTTCTTATGATACAGATATTTATACACACACGCGCACGCACACACACACACACACACACACACACACACACACACACACACACATACACAAACACATACATACACGCAGACATACACACTAGCAATGCATCCTGGCACATTGTATTATTTGTTCCTTTCTTATGGGCAGAATTGGCACAACTGATATATAGTGAACTGGATTATTGGCGTAATGGAAGTTATCGTTTGTTTAAAAGTGAAGGTAGGGGAGGGTTCAATTTGCATGAGTTTGCATGAAAGTGCTTTCTGTTCTTAAGAAAGATCACAATCTATGTATTGTTTCATCGTATAAAAGGGGGTCAATACGTTTTTGCCCAGAAATCACATTAAATAAATTTTAATTTCCTCCGTCCCTACTGCAATTTCTTAATTTGTAACTTTATCGACTTTTTTTTATCGACGTAGAAAAATACAGAGATTACGAATGTGGGAAATATATATATTTTTTAAAGTTTGATTTTTCTTAAAGAAACACTCAATGCCCCTTTCTCCACCTCAGCCACCCATCACCTACCTCCTTTCAAAAAGCTAAAGTCTCCAAATGTTTCACTTTCGTCTGATGTTTCATGTATACGTAGAATTGTATTGAAATAGCAGACGTATGTATATCTATATATGTTAAAGTATGCATATATATGCGAGTTTTTACGATTTTTTATATGTTTATATTTGGATATTGTAAATTAACTTCATGAACTTTATATAATCTCCGAAGAGGCCTACAGAATCATGCATGTACCTCTGTTTCATCCATTTCATCTATCAATTACTTCAGCCTACTGGAGTTATATAAATAGAATGAAGCATGTCACCCTAAACTGAAACAGCTGTAAGACATTGTCCCATCTTCGGTCACTAGATGTCCTTTTTAATTACTGATATGACATGATATGTCACATGTGTTTGTATATTGTTTTTATTGTCCTCTTAGTTAAAAAATAAACAGGTAAATTGACATAATACAATGTCTGCAAGTTGATGAATACCACATATTCCCCTCCATTTTATTATTGCTATATATATATATATATATATATATATATATATATATATATATATATCTATATATAGATAGATAGATAGATAGATAGATAGATGACAAGTAGCTTTGTTTATTAAAGTACAGATGTGACTAATTCAGAGAAACATTACTTTCATTATTCACACATCGTCACTCTCGTAATGCAACACTTTGTAATTTTGGTTCAAATTGAAAGTGTGAAACTATTTTCACTTTCTAATGAAACCTGGTCGTTGTAGTGCAGTGTTTTTCAAATAGCTATGGCTGGTTGTTGAGATAACGTATAAGATATGTATATGAAAATAAAGTTTATTTGGTAGCCGAAAGACTACTGAATCTTTTGATATCCCACACGTCAAAATCGGCAACTCAGCTTTCGGATGCATAATGAACATACGCACACACACACACACACACACACGCACACACACACACACACACACACACACACACACTCCCTTTTATACACACACACACACACATATATATATATGTATATAGATATATATTCACACATATGCATATATATATATATATATGAGAGTGTGTGTGTGTGTGTGTGTGTGTGTTTGTGTGTGTGTGTGTGTGTGTGTGTGTTTGTGTGTGTGTGTTTGTGTGTGTGTGTGTGTTTGTGTGTGTGTGTGTGTGTGTGTATGTGTGTGTGTGTGTGTTTGTGTGTGTGTGTGTGTGTGTGTGTGTGTGTGTGTGTAGGCGCATTTGCTTCAAAGCAAGGTGATTACTTCCTGAAGTGTTATAGTTGCTGGGTGTATAACTAAGAGTAAGAGAGTGAGAGAGAGAGAGAGAGAGAGAGGGAGGGAGAGAGAGAGAGAGAGAGAGAGAGGGAGGGAGAGAAAGAGGATGGAAAGAAAGACGGTATGATTGGTGTTGCTAATCTTAATGAAATCTCCATCAAATCACACCCTACCGTCTTAAAAATAAACGTATATGGAGGATAAAGTAGTTGTAGACATATATTATATCTTAAACAGAAACAGAAAAGTCTCGGTTGTAACGCTTTTCGTGTGTACCGGGTTAATCCCACTTCACCAACGAGCAAATGATGTCACTTTCAAATGATGACTAGTCATGCTAAATATAGCAGTTTAATCATCCTCAGATTAAAGGAAGGATACTCTGAATAATGTAGTTGCAGCAGATGTGCAATGCACGAAAGAAAGACCTGACATTTACAACTTAAGCACCTTTGATTCTAGGTCAGTTCGAAGATGCCTCACCTTAGGCTAAACAACAGCAGCAGCAGCAGCAGCAGCGGCAGCGGCAGCACGGTTCCTCTGCCGTGCAACATCTCACCCAGCAACGGTTAACCTGTTACAACCAGAAATTAATAATGCAAGTCCAACAACAAAGATTTCTATGAGTAACATCTATCGCTAGGTTCCTAAAGGCAAAAAACCATAGCAAAACTCCAACAGAGCTGCAAGAGTTTGTGTACCATTCCCATTCATTGTTGACACATACAAAACAAACCGATTCTACGGTTTTAATTAGATAATAATGTTATCTCCAATATTTCAACATTTTTGGTTATTTTTATTTCTAATTTCACCTGTTACCAGCTGAGATAAACACATTTTAAAATTTTCCAATATTTCTTTTTTTTATCTTTCCAACACTGTCAAACATTAGGATAAAACAACAACACAAAGCAACGACATAGAAATGTTTATTTACATTGTAAATTCATCACTGCAGCATTTCAGCTTAACCCTCACAGTTTCACTATTTAGCTGTTAACATTAATATAATTTACTTCAACAACTACATCCCGCTAATAATAACTTAATATATCTACCTGCAGTGTTAATCGGTGTAGGCACGGTTAAGTCGTTATATTCGCTTCATAACAACGTGATTCCGGGTTCAAAGCCGTTGAGTGACATCTTGAGCAGCTTTTTTCTAATGGAGTCTTTGGAAAACCAATAACTAGAAAGTGGACTTTATATACAGCAATTGCTGTATTATACTTTTAGAACCACAGTATCCTTTTTGGGAGAACTGTTTTTCAATTATAAGTTAATATTGATTTCAAATTTTGGCACAAGACCAGCAGTCGATTACATTACCCCCAGTGTTCCGTTGGTACTTATTTCATTGATCCCAAAAGGATGAAAGCCAAAGCCTGTCTCGGAGGAATTTGAACTCAGAATATAAAAACGGACCAAATGCTGCTATACATTTTACCCGGCGTGATAACGATTCTGTCAGCTGGCCGCCTATTATAAGTCTATATTAATTCCTTAATTTGATGTTGTTGCTTCTACTAATAGACTTATGTTGGCGCAATGGACATGATGCGTAATTTGCTCCTGCCAATTACTACTGAATCCTAGGCAGCATTTATGTTGACATCGCCAGAATGAATGGTAGTGCCTAGGTGTCGAAAACATAGTGATATCCGTTTGGCAGCTGATGATTGGAATACTTCGTTCAGCTTGCAAAACGTATACATATAAAAACGCATACGTAAAATTACATGTATATCTACATAAATACAAACATACATACAAATACACTTACATATAGACACACCAACATACAAATGAATATGTACGCAAATACATGCCTACACATATGTATATATAAATACACATATACATACACGTATATACATGTATACACACCCACACACACACACACACACATATTTACATATACACATATATATTAAGGTATTACCTTAATAACGTTGATTTTTAGATATCAACTTAGATTTGCAATTAGATAAATTTAAATCCTACCGTAAGCCCAATGAAAAGCTATGTTATATTAGCAAAGAATCTAATCATCCAACTGTAATTCTTAAGAACCCAGTTAGTAGCGTAGGAAGGCGAATATCATCAATCTCTTCAAATGAGACAGCATATATATATATATATATATATATATATATATATATATATATATATATATATATATATATATATATATATATATATATATATATATATATACATACATATATATATATATATATATATATATATATATATATATATATATATATATTGTTGTATCTCGGGATGGTCACTATTTTTTTCTTCACTCATTTATTATTGTTCTTATTTTACTATTTTAACTCATGTCCATTGTCCAGAAATCTTTCGTCACACATCTGTGACCTCTTCGTGTGTGTTCTTGCTCCACTTACTCCAATCCGTTCTTCTAAGATGTGTATCCTTATGTGCACATGCGCTTGTATCCTTGTTTGTGTGTGTGTGTGTGTGTGTGTGTGTGTATGTGCGTAGTGCACGCGCGAGCGCGCGTGTATGTATGTGTGTGTATGCTTGTGTGTTTGTCATAGTTTTAGCAGCAGTGTGGCCTTCCCCTTAGCCCCAACTTCTCACCCCATTGTGCTGCTGCTGTCCTAAGACTCGAAAAAAAAAAAAAGAAAGGATACACATCTTAGAAGAACAGAAAGGAGTAAATGGAGCAAGAAAATACACGAAAATGAAAAGTGTCGCTGAAGCGGTTACAGATGTGCGACAAAAGATTTCCGGACAATGGACATGAGTTAAAATAATAAAATAAGAACAGTAATAAACGAGTGAAGAAAAAATATACAGTGCGTGTGTTTGGCAAAAAAAGAAGAAAAAAAAAGAATGACCATACCGAAATACAACAATATCTGTTTCAACACACGATTTCACGTCAGGGAATCCTGCAAAACGAATTGATAATTGATAAACGTATATATACATGTACATACATACATACATACATACATACATACATACATACATATATATATATATATATATATATATATATATATATATATATATATATATATATATATATATATATATATATATATATATATATATATATATATATATATATATAAAACGATAAAATCTGTATAAGATTTATTAAGTGGCCAGCGTGGAAAACCAATTGAGGAAAA
>NC_142942.1:32616628-32619128 GCF_046866305.1 Octopus bimaculoides
AACTGTAATGAAGAGAAAATAAACCATGAAAGCTAATTCGTTAGATTGAGTAAAGGCATCCTTTGGCCCTGGTCGCTTAACCATTTCTCAAACTGGGTAGGATTGGCTTGGTCTTTCTAATTCTTCCAGGCAATACAGCACTGAGGGGATTTTTACTACGACAAATACAGCAACTAGGTTTTCTGACAGATGTAGCAACTAGGCTTTCTTTAATCTCATGTTGTTTGTCTTGATGTTTTCTAGTAAGAACTTGTAAATTCCCTTTGATGTCCCCTCACAACATATGGGGTAGGGATGTATGTCCAATAATTTTAGCCTGTATTTTAGGCTGTCTTCACTTTTGAGGGTGCTGAAGATAGTGCCATTCATTTTTGGTTTGTTTACCTTTTTCAATTGAAAGCATTTCTCAAGAAGTATCCTGAAGTGCTTGCTGTATTTCTTATCACGAGGGTATAATTGACCTATTCCCATGCTTTCAGAAACCGGGTTATATAATTTTTCTCTCTATCTTTTCCCGAATTAGTCCTTCTAGCTATGAAAGGTTTTTCAATCTTAAATGATTTTTCTACTTATATTTTTCTTGTAGCTAAGACTTTTCTTGTCTATCTTTCGAAGTATTTTCTCATCTATCTTTCGAAGTACTTTTATTGCTTATCTCCAAGACAACCCAAATCAAAGAGATCTGTGATCAATGCATTATAATCAGGAATATCCCGTATTTTTTTCTTATTTAATATTGCAATATTTAATATATTCTTCATACTATTTTGAGATGGTTGATTAAAACTAGAGGGAGATTAAGCTACCATTTCTAGCATATCATATAACCATGCACAAGCCCTCATTTAATGAAACCCTCTTTATAGATTCGAAGCCAGGCGTTTATTAACAGAGCTCCATTCAATAAACTTTATATCTGTGGCATTAGGCCAGTGTAAGAAATTATTATTGCTGTTGTTATTGTTGTTGTTGATGCCGGGAAGCTGTATCGTTATAGTTTCAAGCTGTTTATCCTGGTATGTTCTGCTATTGAAGGAAGACATCCGCCATGTTTTATGCCTGAACGCAAACGAACCATAAGGGGGGAAAATGGCACACTCAGACGAAGAAACTATGAGGCTGATTCCCAGAAGACATCAGTCGCTAAACTGTACTGTGTCTGTCTGCTGGATTTCGTTGATTTCTTTGTTCGACTCTTTTTTTCTCTTTTATTTCTTCGTAATTTTCAGAACAGAACATGTACAGACATAACGGGGAACAGAAGTTCTCTTTCTCCATTATGCTTTGAAGCTAATGGATGTGGTGCATCATGGGAAATTGCTCATAAAGTCAATTGTTTGGAGATATTGTTTCTAAATTTGGTAATTTGTATTGTTCAGAAAGCAAAAATATTCAAAAATAACAGTAATGAAATTCTCAAAAGATTTAGTATTATCTGGTGTTAATAGTAAATAACGGGGAGAAAAATATGAAAAGAATAAAGGAGGAGAACAAACGAAGGGGAAATTCGTGCACACACATACACACATCCTCTCATACCTACCTACCTACCTACCTACCTACCTACCTACCTACCTATTTACTAACATGTAAGTGTATATATGTATATATCCATACATATATATACCTATATATACATTTATATATATATATATATATATATATATATATATATATATATATATATATATATATATATATATATATATATACACACACACATACATATATACGTATATAAATAAATATATGAACATATATACTTATGTATATATGTGTGTGCGCGTGTGTGTGTGTGTGTGTGTGCGTGTGTGTGTGTGTGTGTGCGTGTGCGTGCGTGTGTGTTTGTATGTATACATCTATCTATCTATCTATCTATCTATCTATATATATATATATATATATATATATATATATATATATATATATATATATATATATATTCATTAAACAGCATTACTGCAATGATTTCAAGAACTAAAGCAACGAAAAAGAGTGAATACACTAAAGGACTAAAGAATAGAATGGCAGGATGTAGAATTACTTCTTTTTTTGTCTGTTTTCTTCCTGTTTCCTCTTTACTATTTGTTCTTCATTTATCCGAGATGAAAAAACTGAGTACCAGTAATACTCAGGAGTTGCTTATTTCAATCACTGGAGTGCAAGAGTAATTCTATGGTAAACATTTGCTTTATAGTCATACGTTTGCAGGTGCGCTTTCACGGCGAGCTACCTTTGGCATGTGTGTTTTTACCAAAAGTTCAGCGGAATTTGGAGGACGGAAACTATATAGAAAACGTACATGTAAACATTTATTCATACATACATATATACATGTGTACGTAAATAGATACATGTATGCATACATACGTACTTACGTATGTATATATATATATATATATATATATATATATATATATATATATATATATATATATATACATTTATATATATATATATATATATATATATGATCTCATACCTCCTCTATCGCTGACAT
>NC_142942.1:32624128-32659128 GCF_046866305.1 Octopus bimaculoides
ATATCCATAATATCCCAGAAACTGCTGTAAGACTATTTCCTTATGAATGTCCTGAAAACTTCTCACAGCCTTGGCTTTGTTACCTCATTTTGTTTAATATATATATGCATTCTAATACAAGACTCACATTAGGTTCCTCACTCGAACCAGCAGTTTAACTACGGTCTCTCCAGTCCATAGCACTTACTTCGCCTTAACTGCCACTTTTTGGGTCTTCTAGATACTAATACATCTCATACCATCGCTATATATATATATATATATATATATATATATATATATATATATATATATATATATATAATACATTTCTAAATCTCTGTCAGAGATTCGTACAGTAGCAGCACAATAAAGTAATGGTACGTTGTTAACTTAATGTGACGGTCCCATGAAAGGGAAGAATGCTACTGCTATTTAGCCCTAGGAAACACCGTTTCCTGTTGGCCTTCACACAATTCTTGTGTCCTTATGTTTCCAGACTGATGGTTAGTAATGACTCTGAAAATAGTCGCTGGATGCTGGCTTTGCCGGGTGAAGGTGCTTATCTCCCCTTTGAAAATATAAGAACACAGGAAATGTGTCAAGGTGAACAGGAAACGGTATTTCTTAGGGCTAAGTAGCAGTAGCATTCATGGGACTGCCAAATTAAACTGGAAACATACCATCACTTTATATATATATATATATATATATATATATATATATATATATATATATATATATATATATATATATATATATATACACACATATCTATATGTATATATATATATATATATGTGTGTGTGTGTGTATGTATATGTATATATATGTATATATATATATGTGTGTATATATATATATATGTGTATATATATATATATATATATATATATATATATATATATATATACACACACACACAAAGTAAGGGGATTTAGTTCACAGGTGATCTAAACGATTAGGTACCCTAGGTAAGTGCTGTAGCGGATTACTGGGGCTCCAAATTTCTACCCGAGACGGTAGTTATCGAGCCATTGCAAATTTCCGATACAGCGGATATATAATTGTTAAACAGGACGTGAAACATTAAGGTAAGGCAAACATCTCAAGCCATATATGATAATATTACAGGAAGAAATTCAAAATCTTACAGCTGCTTTCTAGGATATCCTCGACTATGGGATATTCTGTCATTAGAGACAAATTGGGGAAAAATATGGAAAATGAGAATGGTATATATCAATAAGATAACATAGAGGAAGAGAGTAAAAGGATAAGGAGATGGAAAGAGAGAAGAAAAAGGAGGCATGAATGTTCATAGTTCAACTTTGAGAAATTATAGAAATCAACGCATGAGTCCTTAGATGCAATCCTGCGTATATCCATGAGTGTAATTCTTTAGGTGCAATCCTGCGTATATCCATGTGGGTTAAAGTCCTTATATAGTACACACCCCAAGAAAAAGACGCGAACATATCAAGGTTTAATAACAGAATAAGGCTAGTGTAACGGTAACACACTTGGTCGCGTTAACAAAGGGATGTGGGTTCGACTCTCATATTAACAAAGGGATGTGGGTTCGACTCTCATACGGATAGGAGAGCCTTCTTTTTTCTGTAGAGGGCTTACATGCCCCTTTATTAGACTATTTTCCTTAGTCGTTGCACGGTGAACGGCATAAATTTTAATCTTATATAAAAATACCATTATTATTATTATTTACAGGATTGTAAATCATGGCGCCGTAATAAAAAAAAAACATTCACACCGAAAGCATATATATATATATATATATATATATATATATATATATAGTCATATACATGAACACAAGTACGCACACAGATATACATTAACTCTTCAAGAGAGGAAGAATGGCTCCTTAGTAAAAAAAAAAAAAAACGCCCTTATATTTGTAAAAAAATAATTGGAAGAAAGGAAAGAAAGAATGTTAATCAGAATGAGAAAAGTGAAGAAAAATGTTAATTAGCGCAGGAGAACAATTGACGCCAGCGTTTAAAGGTTAAGTAGTTTAAATGAAATAGAAATGAATTTTATATTTTATACACAACCAAGGATACGTTGACAGGTCTCCATTACCTCCACCTCCACCGCCACCGCCATCACCATTGTGATCATCGTGATCATCAGCATTAGTATGAACATTAGCAGCAGATTTCTTTGCGTACGGCCCACAGTTAACACGCTCGGACAACTAGAAAGAGCGGTCAAATCGTCTTCAAATCACATAATATTCTGGAGGAAGAAGTCATTTGGGAATTTTATCTTAAATGTAGGGGATGAGAAACAATATTTGGATGGTCACAACTGAAATATCTTTGATTATAGGTCTGTATGATCACTACATATTATTTATCAGAAAACAATATTAACAAACTCCCCTATTCATGTTTCTTTGGAAGTATTTGATGCCTTTTCACTAACAATCGGTGTCTAATAGAACTGCGTCGTAACCCTCACACTCTTCAACATATTTCCAGCGATGCAACCCAACGCTTTCTTCTGCAACATCCAAGCATCCACATCACACACTCTATCACATATTCTACGGGTGGAAATTTGCATCATTAATTTCTATTTTCATTTTAAACAAAAGAGAGAAAGTGAGAGAGAGAGAGAGAGAGAGAGAGAGAGAGAGAGAGAGAGAGAGAGAAAGAGAGAGAGAGAGAGAGAGAGAGAGAGAGAGAGAGAGAGAAAGAAAACCCTGTTAACAAGCTTTCTCTTCATCGATGCCTGTTCAGTCTCAATGTGGTAATGACAGATACTCGGAAACGAATCAGTTATCAACAAATTATTGTAACTTTGGTCTCCCTATAAGCGTGGGTTCATACATTATTATGCCTCCGGAAGTTTGTTCTAGAGACCTCATATTACAGTAAATGGAAAATAGCAACAGTTTCATCCAATTCGGTAGTGCCTCAACGGCAGTAAACACTGGCTCGGAGATCAACCGAAGGATCTCTAAAACTAACACTGCTTTTATCAAACTACAACAAAATGTAAGGAAGCACGGGGAGGGGATGAACCTCCACACCAAGCTGAAGACTTTCTGTGTATTTTTTTTCAAAACCCCCACATGTGTCTGTGTGTTCTGGACAGTCCCAATAATTTCACATGAAGAGTCGCAGTAGATCCTGCTGGCAGGGTTAGATCTCTGGACGTATGGTGCTTCAGTAAGCTAACGTCCCAACTCTATTGTAGAAAACCCAAATGAGATGAATTGAGCTTGTCCGTCACACTTAAACACCGCATCTACAAATAGCTCTTTTATAGCGAACTATGTAGGAAAAGCGCGTTGTTAGCGGGAGCGGTGGGGATATTTGAAGGCTACCGAAAAGCATCTCTGAGAAGCCTCAAGATGACTCTTGGCTGTTAGGAGTTGTTGGCCCCAAACTGACACAATTGGAGGCGTCTGAATTACACTGGTGGCTCGAATTGCTGAATCTAAAAGAACTGCTTCTACTGGAAGAAAGCGTTCACCATACGGATTTAAATCTACTACTAACTTAAATGCTGCATTCTCACAAATGTGTTCCACATTAAAGAAAGTATTTCTGACCTTGAAAAACCTCCTCAGTCATTTCCATATCCACCAGAGCAGAAATACTCGTCGATCTTCAGTGATGGTTAAGTTCGACGAAAAAGGATAAACAACATCTGGGTTAATATATTGCTAATAAAATCATTTTTTTTCTTGCCCAAAACTTAGCACAACGATCTAAGATGAAAGATTTTTTCAGTTTTTATTCATCACTAGATTTCAATCGATTGCTTGTCCCTTTGTCATCAGATGTCTTATTCTACTATACTAATGGTAGCCATTCTGGATTGAAACTAAGTTAGCCAACCGGTCTTTTAGTGGTTAAGAACATTATTATCTTTAGCAGGGTAATTTAGACATTTAGTTCGAATTCAGTTTGGTAATACCTCAGTGTTGTCGGCGGCGTTCCCTATTTTGTTTACGAGATTTATGAAACCTCGATTCCATTCATCGAGGAGTTTGATTAATACGCAGAAAGAGCGACTGGTTCAGTCACCACATTACTTGGATTTCAAAGATCCATATTGATAGTAGAGACGCCTCGATACGCCAAGGAAGAATCAATCTGATGGTAGAGAGATGTCGGAATCTTTTGTGCAATTTTTGGTGGTTTGATGTTTCACAGAGTGGGCGAGAAGCTATAACATGGCCATTGGTCGTTTTCTTAAATCTCTTGACAGAATTTGAATTGACCACCGGGTTTGAACCCAAAGAACAAAAAGCAGGTATAAATATTATAAGACTTCTACTGATAATTGTGCTGCCAATTTGCCGCCTGGAACTATGACTTACAGGAATACGACACCTGTAGTTAACTAACGATAATGAAATTGTTTAAAACGTAAAATAGATTTAGATAGCGATAAAAACTAGCTCTCACTCACAATCACGTGGTTAATTAGTAAGGAAGCTGAATGACAACGATAGTGGTTATGATGATGATGATGATGATGATGATGATGATGATGAGGTTGGTCAGCAGCTTCCCCTCAAACTCTACAATACTTATCACAGTGATTTCATCATTAACACTAAAATACCAAAAAATAGAAAATTATTCGGTTTACGTGATTCATTCTGTTTGATCTTGGATTTCAACTCTCTTATTGTTATCGTTGTTGCTATGGTCTCGTTGTTGTTTTTGTTGTGTTAAAACAGTTTCTAACTCTCACGAGTTTTTTTTTTTTTTCTATCTAATTAATTACATTTTAAGGCTTTCAAAAGAACAGGAAAGAAATTATTTATAATTACATATCCACACCACCACCACCGTACTCCATCCTCCGAAAGAGGGAAGGGTGGAGGTACATAATTATAAATATAAATATAAAATTCAAACGGGGATTTTTGTTTTGTTTCTCCAAACTTGTTAATGAATTAATTAACCAATTCCTATGATTCTTACTGTCATCAATGATAATGAAGCGCTAATCACTAAATCGATTTGAAAATTTCTATAGATTTCACCTGAAGCTATTGCAGCATTTTTCCTGATATCCAACCTTATTATTATTATTATTATTATTATTACTTTGCTGTTGTTATTGTTGTTGTTGTTGTTGTTGTTGTTGTTGTTGCTGTTGTCAAGGTGGCGAGCTGGTAGAATCGTTACCGCGCCGGAAAAATGCTTTGAGGCATTTCTTCCGATATTACATTCTGAGTTCAAATGCCACTGAAATCGACTTTGCCTTTCATCCTTTTTTTTGGAATACTTATTATATAAATGTCTATAATCACCGAAGGGAAACCTGTCTTCAATGTCTGGGAGTAAACAGAAAAAAAAAGTTTGTTTTACAAACTTCTAAAATCTTATTTACACACAGGCGTGACGGTGCGGTATGAAGCTTACTTCCCAACCAAATGGTTCCTGGTTCAGTCCTAAAGCGTGACACCTTGGGCATATGTCTTCTACTATAGCCTCAACCGACCAAAGTCTCGTTAGTGGATTTGGTAGACGGAAAATGCAAGAAGCCTGTCGTATATATATATATATATATATATATATATATATATATATATATATATATATATATATATATATATATATATATATATATATATATATATATATATATACATATATATATATATATATATTATATATATATATATATATATATATATATATATATATATATATATATGTATATATATATATATATATATATATATATATATATATATATATATATATATATATATATATATATATATGTAAATATATAAAAGATAAAGAGAGCAATGGTAAGGTTGGAAATATATTTTATGGATAGAGTCTTACAGCTGTTTCTGGGAAGATCCAGTACTTCCCTTCATCGGAGAGAGAAATAGTAAAGGAATCGATTATTATATCCATAGGCGGAGAGTTTTAGTATGAAGTGATAGTGAGTGTGATGCGCTGAAAAAAGAAAGAAAGAGAGAACAGTACTTGGAGTGTAGTTTCATTCCAGTAGTAAGTATCCGTGTAAAGTAATCTTCGTAGGAATAATCCGGAAATAGTTGCTGCAGCAAAGGCTGAGAATATATGCCACATTGTGTCCGAGGTATTTTGCTTGTGTTTACTTGAAGGATGCCCAAGTCAAGTGAGAAATGTGCGTAGGGTAAGTAGGTCAAGTCTTGAAGACAGAATGGGAATAGGATAGAGGAAAGATTCAGGTGGAGAATGGTAGTGGTATATTTTTATGGTCAGTTGATCTGACTGGATACAGAGGATGAGTAAAGTGAGGGAAGGAGGAAGGGGGATGAGGTTAAATGGTTTAGTGAGTAGGAAGGAATGCGCAGAGGTAGTATATAGGTGGTGGGGGTATGGGTGATAAACCAACGACAGTAATAAAGGGAGAGAGGAGTTGGGATAGGTAGTTAGTAGTATCATATTCTAAAAGATAGCTAAACCTATTTACAGACGGTGGAATTGGGATTGAAAGTAACCAAGTATCCTGTATGTGGTGGTGGTGTTATTGTCAAGTAGAGTGTAGAGGAAGTAGATTTGGGAATATATATATAGTGGTGATAGGATCGAAAAGGAAATAAGTCTATTCAAAAGATGGTAAAAGATGAATGTCTTTGCCAGGTCGAATAGGTTGCCTATGGGGAGCCGTGCGATTATGTTGCGTGATCGTTTGTGCATTTTTCTTTGTGATAATATTTAAATGTATGGAAAGAGCGGTGATTGCAGTTGCTAAATGCTTCATTATATCGATTAAGTAGAGTGGGAGAATTGTATTTTAAAATATGGAACGCCCCTATTAGGCAAAGCTTGCAGTTGGAGCGCTGGCCCTGGTATGGAGTTCCAGAATCTAAGATGGACCATTTTAAAGTATATTGGGTATTTGTGCTTTTGAGGTGATGAATGTGATTGGCTAATGTTGTAGATTTACTGTGTTTGTCGTATCTAAAATAGTGCAAATGGGCTGCTTAGCGATGTTTGAAGTTTTTAGTTGCACCTATGTATGTAGCAGTAGAGTTATGTAATAGATTTCTCACGGTGCATTTATATATTACGTTGTATCTTACGCAATGTGTTTGAAGTGGGCAGATAGTCCCGGAGCGACAGTTACAAGTATATGAGGCTTGAGGGTTGCGTCTGTTGGTGGGTGAGTTATTACTATTGGAGGATATGTTATTGGGGGATGTGTAAGAATCTAGATCAATGGAATTATTGTTATGGCTATTTGTCCTATCATTGTTATTATTGGTATTGTTATTATCTAGAACATTAATGGGTTGGGATCTACTGTGGTTTTGTTCGAGTGTACGGGCGTTATTGTTAGAAGAACGTATATTAATGTCTGTGTTGGGTGTATGTGTGTGTCGGGTGCTGGCGCTAGCGTAGTTATGGTTGCGTAGGTTTTGGTAATAGAGCGAGAGTTTATGTTTATTAGAAGTTGCTATAATAGATTCGAAGTTAGGAGTGGTAGAATGCGACAATTTTAAAGTGGACCTGTTGAATATAGAGTGGTATTTGTGTTGTCGTGGAAAGTTAAAATCTAGTATTTTAAAGAAAGATTTGGCTAAGTTCCTAGTGTTAAGTGAGAATGGGGGGGGGGGGTGTACCACAGGATGGAGCGGCCACCGCTTTTTTGGGGGGTTCTGTGCATGTTGTAATCGAGGTATTTAGGTGGAGGGCAGTTGTCCATATTTTTAGTGCGGCTAGCTGTTTTATACATCTTAGATTTAGCCCTAGTGTTATAAGTGTGTTTGTAGGGTCTGTTTGAATATGTGGGTGGTTGGTTGTGGTTGTGATTAATGTTATGTCCTTGGGGCGCAATTTGGGATATAAATTGACCTACTTACCCTACGCAAATTTCTCACTTGACTTGGGCATCCTTCAAGTAAACACAAGCAAAATACCTCGGACACAATGTGGCATATATTCACCTCTGCTATCTCAGCCTTTGCTGCAGCAACTATTTCCGGATTATTCCCACAAGGATTACTTTACACGGATACTTACTACTGGAATGAAACTACACTCCAAGTACTGTTCTCTCTTTCTTTCTTTTTTCAGCGCATCACACTCACTATCACTTCATACTAAAACTCTCCGCCTATGGATATAATAATCGATTCCTTTACTATTTCTCTCTCCGATGAAGGGAAGTACTGGATCTTCCCAGAAACAGCTGTAAGACTCTATCCATAAAATATATTTCCAACCTTACCATTGCTCTCTTTATCTTTTATATATTTACATATGCACACGCTAATACACGACTTATAATCCCCAATCCTGTTCATACAACGACTGGGGCAAAACTAGTCGGTATACAGCACTTACTCGGTATTACCTGTATCCTCTTGGGTTTGGTTAAATCCAATACCCTCCTCAACCTATATATATATATATATATATATATATATATGTGTGTGTGTGTGTGTGTGTGTGTGTGTGTGTGTGTGTGTGTGTGTGTGTTTGGCCCCACCACCGCTTCAGAACCAGTGCTGGTGTGTTTACGTTCCTGTAACTTAGTGGTTCGGCAAACCGTGACCAATAGAATAAGCACCAGGCTTTAAAAAAATAAGAGATCCTGGGGTCGATTTGTTCGACTAAAAGCCTTCAATGCAGTGCTCCAGTATGGCCGCAGTCAGATGACTGAAACAAGTAAAAGTTAAAAGTAACATTTTCACTTCTAAAACTGTTACCAAAGATACTTATGGTATGGAACCATACACTGCAATAGTAAATATTAAAAACAAATATAGAAACAAAATCAAAACACGACTAAATGTAAAAAAAGAAAAATTAATTTGATTAGTTGATAAAAATATTCTAAATACTCAAAGGATTAGAGATTTATGCAGTAGTGATACGATGAAGTAGTTGTATGCTGTCAACTTAATGTGACAGTCTCCTGAAGGGAATAATACTACTGTTGGTTAGACCTAGGAAGCTGCATCGCTTCCTGTCGGGCTCGGCACATTTCCTGTGTCCTTATGTTTACAAGGAGGAGACAAGCACCTCCACCCAGCTAAGCCTGCATCCAGAGACATGTTTCTGAGTCTTTGCTACTCCAGACTGATGACATGTCTCTGGATGCAGGCTTAACTGGGTGGAGGTGCTTGTCTCCTCCTTGTAAACATAAGGACACAGGAAATGTATCAAAACCGACAGGAAGCGGTGCAGCTTCCTAGGTCTAACCAACAGTAGTATTATTCCCTTCAGGGGACTGTCACATTAAGTTGACAGCATACAACTACTCAAAGGGGTAGTTTCGAAGATAACTATAGTAACAAGAACAGCACTATAATCCATTTCGTAGCTGTATTAATCTTATATTTTTTTTACTTGTTTCGGTTATTTTACTATGACCATGCTGTCGCAGCGCATTGAAAGGTTCTGTCGAACAAATTGATTCAGTACTTATTCTAAAATCTGGTCCTTATATCGGTTAGTTTTTGCAAAACCATTAGCTTATTGGGACGTAAACAAACCGACACCGGTTGCCAAGTGATGACTGGGGACAAGCTCAAACGCGTGTGCACATTCACACACATTCACACACTCACACACGGATATATGTCGCGCTTCTTTCAGTTTCCACCCACCGAATCCCCTCACTTGGCTTTGGTCGGCCCAGTACTGTAGTTGAAGACATTTGCCCAAGGTGCCACTCTGTGGGGATGAGTCCGTGGCTGTATGGCTGGAAAGCAAGCTTCTCAACTACAAGGGAAACTTTCCTTAACACACACTGCATAAACAGACTTTTAAAGTTACAAGAATAACTTTGGTGGAAAAACTAATAAGTAATATATTTAGGTTTCCTGGACATCTCGGGAGTTCTCTCGAGAAAATGTTAGTAATACACGAGCAAAATTTACAGAGGACTGAGAGAGGAGGAGGAGGAGGAATCGGATGGAACCGGCAGGAATCGGGAAGAATCGGGAGAAGGAGGCGAGAAGTAGGTGCCGAGGAGGGGGAAGGGAAGAGGCAAGGAGGTGGAGGAGAGGAGGAGAAAGTGGGAAGGAGAAGGAGGGGATGGGGAAGGATGAGAGGAGAGTAGGAGCAGTGGAGGAAGAGCGGAGGAGGGGAGAAGGAGAAGTAGGGGAGGAAGTACGGAGGAGGGGAGAAGGAGGTGGAGTCGGAGAAGAAGAGCAGTGGAGTAGGGGAAGAAGAACGGAGAAGTAGGGAGGATGAGGAGGAAGAGGAGGAATGAGGGAGTGGTGGAGGAAGAGGAATAAGTAGGAGGAAAACGAGGAGAGAGAGCGTAAAGCAGAATTCTCACTTCCTGCCCCAAACCTCCCAGAACTGGTTGTTAAGGTGAAACCAATGCTTCCTCTCCACGAGAATTTCAATAAAATGCTTCCAAGTGAGAGGTGTGAACCATTCCTAACATAAACGGCGAAGAGAAACAAAGGTTATACGTCCCAGAAATTGGAGCAACAATCTCGAGAGTGTCTCTATGAGGTCATTCAACATGTTAAAAATAACAGCCATTTTTTAAATCTTAAATCATATCCAACAGTCTTGAACTGGAGAAAGACACATTGAAATATAATATCGCTCTGGATTCAATCTGATTGAATAATAGACGGGACAGTCACGGCTGGAATGCCTTTGATGGCAGGTTTGTTCAATCAGGTCTGACATGGGAGTTCAAACAGCAACGCAACGACGACGATATTAACAACAACAACAACAACAACAACAATAATAGCGTTCAATCATGGCCAAATCACCGATCACCGATCACAGGATTCTTTGATCATCCACTCCCTCTCTATAAGAGGTAGCTGTTGGTCATGTGGAAGTAAATTGGGTTAGTGAATCACCAACGACCACCACCACCACCACCACCACCACCACTGCCAGCGCTACCACCACAATCGTAAGTACCAGCAGCACCACCACCACCACCAATATCACCCCCTCCACTACCACCCCCCTGTGACTACAACCACCACAAACAACAGCACCAAGAAGGAAAAGAAGAATAACAGCAACAATAACAATAATAATTATCGTAGTAGTAGTAGTAGTAGTAGTAGCAGCAGCAGTGGTGGTGGTGGTGGTGGTGGTGGTAGTAGTAGTAGTGGTGGTGGTGGTGGTGGTGGTAGTAGTAGTAGCAGCAGTGGTGGTGGTGGTGGTGGTGGTTGTTGTGGTGGTGGTAGTAGTAGTAGTAGTAGTAGTAGTAGTAGTGGTGGTGGTGGTGGTGGTGGTGGTGGTGGTGGTGGTAGTAGTAGTAGTAGTAGTAGTAGTAGTAGTAGTAGTAGTAGTAGTAGTAGTAGTAGTGATGACGACAACAACAACAATAATAATGAATTTTTGCTATGAAAAATCTTTACAAATGTTACCAGGTTGACTTAGTAATCAATAAAGTATGATTGAATAATCAAACTATAATAATCAATACAGTATGATTGAATAATTTTATTTAGCAAATGTAGAGCCGAAGTTATTGATAACCGAATTTCCAATCATAATTTTTCATTAGAGATAATTTCATTATTTGATTTTGTAGTTAACATGGGATGGAATCACACCATTGAGAGATTCTTCGCCAATTCTTTAGCCTCAAGAGAATCAAATCGGTTTATTATGTCTTGTAACAATAAAACCGATAACACACACACACACACACACACACACACACACACACACACACACACACACACACACACATAATATATACAAATATGTACATGCATATAACGTATGTAAACAAATATATATACACACACACACACACATATATAATATATATATACATAAATGTACACACACATATATAGATATATATACATGTAGACACACATATACACATACACTCACACAACGCGCACATAAGCACACGTGTACGTATAAACACGTCGTGCCGAGCTGAAAGGCATAACCGATGTTAACGTCTCCGCTCGCAAATCCATTTCTTTCCCCTGCCTCTCTCCCCCTTCTTTCTCCCCCTCTCTCTCTTCTCCACTCTGTCCGTCTTTCTTGCTCTCTCTCTCTCTCTCTCTCTCTCTCTCTCTCTCTCTCTCTCTATATATATATATATATATATATATATATATATATATATATATATATATATATATATATATATATATATTCCCATACACACACACACACACTCTCATATACACACTCATACAGACATACATCTATATATTATACAGAAACAATTCGAGTAGGACTTCAACGTTAGCAAAATATATTTTTGCTTTCAGTTTAAACAGAGCAGCACTAATCACTTAATACTTAATAACTATGATGATGATGACGATGATGATGGTGATGATGATGATGGTGATGATGGTGATGATGATGATGATGATGATGATGATGATGGTGGTGGTGGTGATGATATTCGTCGTTAATTTAGGCACAAGGCCAGCAATTTTACTGGGAGGTGTACAAGTCGATTACAACCACCCCGAAAGATGAAAGGCTAAGCTGATCTCAGCGGGACTTGAATTCATAATATAAAGAACCGTAACGGATTCCGGTAGGCATTTTTTTTTCAACGCTCCAACGATCGCGCCAATTTCCTGCCTTTAGGGCACAATCCAGCAATTTTGGAGGTGGGTTAGTTGTTACCATAAATACCAGTTTTTGAGAGATAACTTTATTTTATTGATCCCAGCACTTGGGGTTAGTAGCCCACGCTCTTAACCATGACGCCAGGGGCATATGGCGTCATGGTTAAGAGCGCGGGCTACTAACTCTACCAATGGTGCCAGATCATGCCACGTGCCTCATATTATTTATGCTTGTGGTACTCAATCATTTTTTTTTTTTTATCTGTTAACCCTTTTGGTTACTATTTTAGGATCTAGTTGGTTTGGCTGCCAGCATTTCAAAAATTAAAGTTTATCCAGAGTTTTAAAATTTGGCAGTAATATGCTTTTCCAAGCTGGGTTGCGGGAGTTATTTCACTTTTTCCAGAGAAATGTTTTTAAAAAGTAAAGTTATAGAGGTTTAAAGTTCGATCATTTTCAGCTAGTCAGAAAACAGGATTTGGAAGCTATCATTTTATGCGTAACTGCACATTTTGTCGTCAACATCCTAAAAATAGCACGTGCTTGTTGTCAATATTTGTAAACAACACGTATTTTTATTTACATTATTTACATTATTTACATTCGACGGATATTTGTCCTCATCATATTTGTTGTTAACACAATGTTTCGGCTGATATAACCTCCAGCTTTCCTCAAGTGTCTTGGGGAAAATTTCGAACCTGGGTTCTCATTCCTAAGGTATTTTTCGATGTTATTATTATTAATATTATTAGTATTATTATTGCTATTGTTCAGGTCACTGCTTGGAATCGAACTCGGAATCTTGGGGTTAGTAGCCCGCGCTCTTAACCATTACGCCATATGCCCCTGGCGTAATGGTTAAGAGCGTGGGCTACTAACCCCAAGATTCCGAGTTCGATTCCAAGCAGTGACCTGAACAATAATAATAATAATAATAATAATAATAATAATAATAACATCGAAAAATACCTTAGGAATGAGAACCCAGGTTCGAAATTTACCCAAGACACCTGATGAAGGCTGGAGGGTATCTCAGCCGAAACATTGTGTTAACAGCAAACAAGATGAGGACAAATATCCGTCAACTGTAAATAATGTAAATAATGTACATAATTCCTCATCTCTTAAATATAGAACTGAACACGTGTTTTATTGTTTGAAGTATTCAATATGAATTTAATGCGATAGCACAAACTTAAAAGATTTATCCAACAAACGTTATTTAGCTGTTATTTTTAGCACTTCCCACAAATGGTTTCCATACAGTTTTAACAGAAAGATTTGGAAGAATTAGATGAAAGTTCTCGGGTAATTTTCTTTCATGTAAATAAATGTTTATGTTAATTAAAAAATTTGCCAGCAAAATCTTATAAAATGATAATGTTCTAAAAGATGTTATATATGAAAATAAAAGAGTGAAGAAAATATGCTTAAAAAACAAACATTTAAGCATGCAATAAGCAATACATTATAAAATATTTTTAAAATTAAAAATGAAAGTTAGAAATACATTCAACTAATTTCTCAAACAAATCACAATTTTCGTATCTTCAGCGCCACATAAATTCATAGAGATATGGATCTACCATAGAGCGGTGAGTGCCATAGCGTTATTACCTCGCTTCACAGAATAGTCATTCGATGTTTAAAAACTACTTTTATAGATATTTCTTTCAAAATTCCTATTTTGTCTTTCACACGTTCACTTGTATAGGTTTGAAATTACATTCTCCGAGAGAACTTGTTTCATTAGCTGCAAACATGATGACCTGTACTGCGTAACAAAATTTTAATTTTTTTCTCTATTTCCTATTTGCTTTTATCAAGAAATCAAATGAAATGACTACTATTTCCTTTAAATTGTATTTTTGTGACTCGGACATCAATGTTTTGAAATTGACTTATTTTCCATTGCATTTCAGGCAGATTTCAAGCTGAGTTGCTGAAACAGAAATATCGTTATAGCAAATATTCTGCTCAATACCACAGATTTGCTTGTTAGCTGCTTGACCTTAACTATTTGTGTGTGTCCCTTAGTGTCTGACAATCTGTGTATCTCTGGTGATGAGCAGGAGTAGTGCGGGAGCATCCTAGCCATGTGTTGAGTGGGATTCTTTGGGGTTTCAATAAGAAACAAAGGCAGTTTGAAGTAAATATTAGCCATTTTCATAATTTCTAGCTGTAAGCAAATAGGAAATAACATCTACTACTCAGAGACAAAAATCGTGTTGTTTTTTTCAATGTATACGTCTAAAGCAAAATTTTTTCATGTACCCTAAAATACTATTGAGGATCCCTAATTTACTACTTTGCTTGCATGGACCCCATAATGTTCTGTTTGGACCCCAGTTGAGAACCATTGATGTAGGGCTTGCATTAAACATTCGTCTGTGAGACCGTAAAGAGACCTTCCCAGAACTTCCTGAAGCAGAGGTATGCTACTTCCCTTCTTTCTCAATCTTGGATTAATTATTCAGGCTTGGAAGCACATTCCTCTGAGACATAAAGCAATGTTTCCCCCCCCTTTTTTTTTGATAGGATTCTTCTCATAATTCAAGCAAACTTGTTAGTTCATTTATTGATATCATACTAGTTTCAAGGCAGCGAGCTCGAAGAATCGTTAGAATGCCGAACAAAATGTTTAGCGGCATTTCGTCCGCCTTTACGTTCTGAGTTCAAATTCTGCTGGCATCGACTTTTCCTTTCACTCTTTGGAGATCGATAAAATAATTACCAGTTGAGTACTGAGGTCGATTTAATCGGCTTACCCCTCCCCCAAAACAGCTGACCTTGTGCCAAAATTTGAAACCAATATCATACTAGTTTGTGGTGTAGCTGTTGTTGTTACTAATTTTGTTTATGTTATACACGTATACGATTTTTGATGCCGACTTCTGACTGGGTTTGCAAGTGTATCAATTTGTATCACCATCATTTATTTGTTTAACATTCTTTTGAAATCTGTTAAACTTTGAAATTATTTTTCGTGCACTTTCTTTTCTTCATAGTGCCTTTTCCTACAAATACAATAAAATTCATCTTGAATACCAATACAAAGAGAAGAATACGCAATATTGAAAACACAGATATTTTGTCTACCCTTGACATTAGGGTAGACATCCGCACTTTACAAAGTCCTCTGTTTGTAAAATAATCACTAGACGAAAATTTATTTCATTAGAACTTGGTATTGATTCAATTTTGTCGGAGCAGTTTGAAAATAGGTCCGCTCAGGTTATAATAATAATAATAATAATAATAATAGTAGTAGTAGTAGTAGTAGTAGTAATAGTAGTAGTAGTAGTAGTAGTAGTAGTAGTAGTAGTAGTAGTAGTAGTAGTAGTAGTAGTAGTAGTAGTAGTAGTAGCGGCGGCGGCGGCGGCGGCGGCGGCGATGGTGGTGGTGGTGGTGGTGGGAATGATAATGATAATAATAATGGAACTACTTCAAAATAAAATCAGTACGACTTGAAAAGTACTTAGAGCCAAGCAAAGGAAAAGTGATTAATGTAATAACAAGCATAACAGAAAAAAGCACCAGACAAAACTCTTCCCTATATATAAGTGAAGTACAGCAATAAAGTACTTACTGGAAACTAGCTATAATGAAGGAAAACCATTAGATGAGAAGAAAACGACAGAAACGATTAAAAAACACATAATCAAAACAAAATTCCATAGAATGCAAAAGAAAAAATTGAAGAGAAAAACTATTTCATGGTTAATATTCCTCAATAATCGAGATGAAGGTTGTGAGACAAATTAAAAACCAACAATGGCCCAAGAACTCTTGGTTAAAAGCAGAAACAGAGAAACTGATTTTAGCTGAAGAGGAACAATGCCAAGACAAAATCTCTACAAAAGTAATGAAAAAATATGTTAACATCAAGTACAGATTTTGCCGACAACGGTGCTATGAGACAATCGTGTACATTCACAGACACGATCGACGTAATAGCTTTGTTCACTAGGCAATATACCAAAATTTCGATGTGAAAACGGATTAAAAGTGATATAAAGAAGTGATAAGCACTTGGTCAAAATAGCACCTTGATCATAATAATCTGGAACATACCTGGCCAGACGGCACCAGAAATATTGCCCGTAAAGAATTGGAGAACCTGTTGAAATATAGGACTTGAAATCCTGACAGATTGTTTGACAAGAAAATACACATTAGCAAAAATAACAATTGGAACAATAGGTACAATAAAAAAAGTATACATAGGTGAATGCCTTAAAACTGTTTCCTTTGATATGTTTTGTTTCTTATTTCCTCGATTAAAACGAAACAACGCTTTCGAACAACAGTGAAGTTGATGGATTGGCGGCAATGTGCTTGGCCGTTATTGTTGTTGGCGTTATTGCTCTTATTTTTTTGCTCTTTTTTTTGTGGTTGCGACTGTTTTTGTGTATATTTCTGTTGCTATTTTCAATATTGTTATTGCTGTGGCGTTGGTGATGGGGATGTTCGATTGATTTATGGAATTTATTTCTCGAACTTTTCGGATTTCAATTTGGGAGGAAAGCATTTTTTGTGTCAACTGTTTCCGTTGTATTTCTCTCGTCATTCACGGCAAAGGCCGCTTGCGATTGGCTGGAATAAATCTCGTTTCAGGACAAGTCGGAGAGACCCCGGGGAAGAGGAGGGACGTGTTTGTATACGAGTTGTATGCCAATGAATGTGTGTGTGTGTGTGTGTGTGTGTGTGTGTGTGTGTGTGTGTGTGTGTGTGTGATTGTGTTTCGGTGGACAGGTCTGAGGCAAGAGATGAGCGTTTCTTTTGTGGTGACGGTGGCTGCGGAACTTTCTGTTTGCGATGAAAGGTCGGTTTCTGCTATTGCCGTTACTGTTGATATTGTTGTTGTTGCCGCTACTGCTGCTGTTGAAGTTGCAGCTACTGCTTTTGTAGCTGCTGGAGCTGTGTCTGTTCATTGGTCTCTGTAGTTATTGGTATTATTGTTGTTGTGCAATCGACAACAGTGCAGTATTTTCTTTATTGCTCACTGCTATGAGCAGAATGTTCTTAAGTGATTGTTTGCACCACATGTATGACACGTAGGCCTTATACCTTCCACAGTAACAGACAAATGTGCGCTGTTTGGCAGATCGACCAGTTATAGATCAATTTTCGAACTCGTTTTGATCTATTTGCATCAAGACTTCAACCCCTTATGTATCACCAGTCTTCCAGGTGCAACTAGTGCGCTTTGACGATGCTCTCGTCGTTCTCCTGATTTTGTACGGTGAATGCAGCATCCCCCAGACATTCATTTCCGGTAGCATATCAGCCACCGTCACTTTCTTCACTCATCGTTCCATAAATGACGGGATGAAGATGTCTTCCTCAATTTTTAGCTTGGTGGTAGAATATCTATTCGCTTCGTTCTCCGGGTAAAGACGTTTACCGTCCACATAATGTTTAAAGTGATTAAGTTTTGTATCAGCAAACTACCTAATACTCCTACTCCTCTCTCCTTCAATGTTACGTAAATTGACGGACTCCCATATGAGGACTAGTGTGAATATACGCTAGCCAAAGTAATAGAAAAGATATTATCGTTCTGTGGGAATTTAGTAATCAAACTGGTTGAGCTATTCAGGCCAATAGACCAGATATTGTGATAAAAATCTGTTTTGCTCAATCCCGGCAAACTGAAACAATTCAGTAAAAACCTTTGAAAAGTTAATGCAAGGTCCTTGAAAGAGAGGTTTTAAAAATGCGGTATCTAAGAACAACAACTTTAACCGTGATGATCGGGGCTTTGAGAATAATACCAAATGGCGATCTTAATCACTATGGCCAAATACCGGGAAGCCCCCAAGTACCAGAGCTACAAAACGTTGTTCTCATGGGGACTACCCACATCCTAAGAAAAACATTGTCAACCTGAAAATATTTTCTTAAACTTTACAAAATTGAAATATTACAAATCTAACAGAATCTTAGTTCTCAGATTCTGGTTTTCTTCCCCTACAATATACCATTGCTAATCATAAATAGCACCCATTGAAACATCTAATTTACTGATAGTTGAAGCCTCTGGGTGAGACTTGAAACAGCTCGTATAAAACAAAGCAACAACAACGTAAATAATAATAATCGACACGGGAGGGAGGAAAAGCAAAGTTGATCCCAATGAGATTCGAACTCAGAACGGAAAAAGATAGAACAAATGACGCAAATTCCGACACGCTAACGATTCTGTCAGTATGCGGTTATCTTCGGACTATAGCGATCGAAAAACTATTTAGATGACAATTACGGCGGATAGCGATAGTGGCACAACAATGGCGGCGTCACGATGAAAGTAAATGTTTAATACATTAAATTGATTTGCAAATAGAATAAAAATTAGACGGTAAACCACTGCTGAAATATACTTTGAGTTGGCAAATAGCAGCATATATCGATGGCGGCGAGCTTAACGAAACTAATGACATGAAGCCATTATATTGTTGTCAGTCGATTTGTTGGTTTTTCTCGAACTAATATGGCCGACAAGCAATAGCTGAGTAAGCCTGTTCAAAGTCTAATTCTGACATAAATGGATCTAAATAAACCCATTTACGTTGCTTTATGTGCTATTTCGTTTGTCAGAATTAGGGCTAAGCGTGGATGAAATGCTGGAAATTACAGAGATCTGATAACTTTTATCATACTCTACTTAATAATAATAATAATAATAATAATAATAATAAATAGAATTCTGTGTGGTTATTCGGAGAGCTCCATTGAAAAATAGAATTCATACTTTAAAACTGAATGCAAATAGCATTAAGAAAAACAAAACAATAACAACAAAAAGAAGCTTTTAGGTCTGACCGCCCCGCCCACAAGAAATGAAGCGGAATTAAGTCCTTTGATCTCCTTAAATAGCTAATAAAAGATTACAAGTTGAGCAAGTACATTGGAAAGTGGTTTAGTCTAAATAGTATTTTAAGTAACTGATCTACGTGTACACCAAGCCTTGCTTGCTTTCATACAGTCGTGTTTAATAAAATGCGTAGCTCGTATAAAATATGAAACACTGACAGTGAAGAATGCTACAATTCTGTACAATAAAAAAAAAAGAAGAGAAAAAAAAACAACAACAATTGCAACATACCAGCAACTAGGAAGGATATTTGGCATTAAATGATTTTCTAAGATTCTTGGCTGGAAATAAAGCCACTACAGCAACAGCAACAGTAACAATAATAATAAAAATAATTCGCTCAAATTTTGGTACGCAGCCAGCAATTTAGTGGGGAGGGGTTAATCGATTAGATCAACGTTCTTACTCAACTGGTACTTTATTTTATCGATCCTCAAACGATGAAAGGCAAAGTTAACCTCGGTGTAATTTGAACTCAGAACGTAAAGCAGGAAAAAATAAATCTAAGCATTTTACCCGGAGTGCTAACGATTCTGCCAAGTTGCCATCTTTGTCGGAGTAATTCTTTCTACTATAGACACAAGATCTGAAATTTTATGCAGAGGGCCTAGTCGATTGCATCGACCTAGTGTTCGACTGGTATTTATGTTATCGACACCGAAATGATGAAAGTCAAATCGACCTCGGACGAATTTGAACTTTGAACCTAAAACCAGAAGAAGGGCTAAGCATTTTGTTCGGCGTGCATACAATTTTGCTAGCCATAATAATATAGTAATGACTCCAGAAAAAGAGGTTCTTTCTAATTGACAATTAATAATCCTTGAAGACGAATACAGTGAAATTATCGAAATATATATAAAAGAAAATTGGAATTTGTTAACAGAAAAAAATTATTATTATTATTATTATTATTATTATTATTATTATTATTATTATTATTATTAATTTATTTATTTATTTCATCATCTGCAAATTCTTAGAGTAGCTAATATGAAGAGAAAAGAATAACTATGTAAAGGAAGGTCCCCGCATTATATTATCAAAAGCTGTTTCTGGGCTTGGGCATATGTATCAATTTTTGGCCGTATTATAACAGTAACAAAGGCGACGAGCTGACAGAATCGTTAGCACACCGGGTAAAATGCTCAGCGGCATTTCGTCCGTCTTTACATTCTTTATTTAAATTCCGCCAATTCCGTCGTGTACCGGGTCGATGTAATCGACTAGCACTCTCCCCGAACTTGCTGGCCTTGTACCAAAATTTGAATCCAATATTATAGCAGAAAATAACAACAACTTGTCTACACTCATCCTCATAAAGTGTGATACACTGGACGGTCAGAAGATTCCATTTCTTTTCAAACCAGAGTTAATCCTCACGTCATTTGCGAATCTTCCCAAAATCTCATGCATCAATAAGAAAATAACAGATAAACAAGTACTTATTCTAAGCAAACAACAGATAGCATTATCTCTCAGGATAACTCACTGGCTTAATTATTATTGCAGCTGACTTTTCCTGTAGAAAGAACTCAACTCATTTCTACAAGCTTATAAAATACTAATCAATTCCAAAATTAATTCCATTCTAGTTCTTGGTTAAAGACTTACCTGCATTGGGTCATTTCTAATTACGTTTTACATGCGCTTCAGCTAATTACACTTAATATACAGCAGCAACAGCAGCATAGTTTGTTGTTATGTAATACTGAGGTTAGTGTTTAAGCTGACGAGCTGGCAAAGTCGTTAGCACGACGGGTAAAATGCTTAGCAACAATTCGTCCTTTGTTACGTTCAGAGCTCCAATTCTGCCGAGGTCGATCTTGCCTTTCACCATTTTGAGGGCCGATATACAGTCGAATATAATCGACTTACCGGCTACCCGGAATTTGAGGGCTCTGTGCCAAAATTTGAAACCAGTAATGAGGCTAGTTTCTCTTGTGAATAGAATTTACTGCCATAACTCAGTTTCTCTTCCAGGGGCAACAGATATCACGCAACTATTTTATATATTCAAGTATGTATAAATTCACACATACATACATACATACATACATACATACATACACATATATATATGTACACATGCATAGACAAAGATATATATATATATATATATATATATATATATATATATATATATATATATATATATATATATATATGAAGACGTATGGCTCGTGGTTAAGGCGTCGGGCTCACAGTCATTACGATCCAATCAACAGCAGACCATTTCCGTCCAAAACCACCATATACAAAGAAAAATGAAAAATAAATTAAATAATACCTGTATTATTCAATCCAAGGATAACAAACGGGAGGTACGTACTTTAAACTTGTTACCCAAAAAGTACCAAAATCTACAAGTGCAAAACCATTTAACACTAGAAATAAACGGACCAGCACCCTACGAAAATGATGACCATCAAAACAAAGGGCCAGACGTTATTCCTCATGTCCCGCAAATAAAATCAAAAAAGCATAAATGGAGACGTGAGGAATATATTTCAATCCTACACGCTTATTTTACAGCAATGCTCTAACCACAGAACGAAAACACAACAATATATGCATATAAAATCTGGAAGAAAATTAACCTACATAAACATTTAGATACAGCAATGAACCTTAATAAACTAGCAAACATACGGAGATATATTCTCAAAACAAAAGAAAAAAAAATCAGAAACAGAAATAGAACACAAGGAAAAATACAACAGGAAAACGCAGATAGTAACCACACAGCAATGCCAAATAATATCATAAGAACTGGGACAATAAAGACAGACGTAACATATCCAACAAAAACGACGTAAACAACGAAAGACAACAAACCCAGACCGTAGGAATGTATAATGATGAGCAAAATGCATCAAAGCAGAACATCACAGACAAAAATATGAACGGGAGGGAATACGAAATAAATCTAAAACCTGGAAACAGCCAAGGTGAAACTAATGATTATGATACTTTAAAAATGATCATAATCAAAGAATTGAAAGCCATCGATTATACCTCTTAAAAATTAAAATTGATAATAAAGCAACATCAATAATAAATAGCATGAACCTGGCTGTCACAGAGCTAATAGCCACAGAAACAAATGTCAATATGATCAGGCAAAATGATATAATGTATACAGAAGCCTCTGTGGCCACAAAAGAAGCTCGATACCCACTAAAACCTATCCAAACAGGAGCATCACCACCCAAACAAACTCTGTGGATAAATAATATCCAGAAAAAATAGAAAATAAGAGAAAAGATCTGTCAATCCTTAATGAAACTAGTAGACAACCAACACTACTAAGCAACAAGAAGAGAAGAAAAATATTGTGTAAATACAAAATTATAGAACAAGGTATATCTGAGGTAAAAGAACAGCTAAAGCAAGATATCCTTGCCAAAGCACAAAGTGTTGGCCGGTGTGAGAAACGCCAACGTTTCTTTGGAGAAAACAGTCCAGATCCAAGCCCAAAAGATTCTACCAAGAACTTGGCAAAAATAGATTAGACATCAATGCAGCACCAACAGCAGAAGAAATGGAAGAATTTTGGAAAGAAATATGGTCGGCGAAGGACCAACCTCAGTACAGATATATCAAAACAACAAACACGCTGGACCCCTGTAACAACTGAAGAAGCAAATTTTCGAAGAAATTTGAAAACAGATGGTTAACAAACGTCAGCCCCACCCCAGAAGGGCAGCTGGCTTGCAAAACGATTTAACCAACAAAATACAGTATAGAACCTTTTAAACAAGTGAATTAAACATAAACTTACAGTGCTCCAAAAACATACCTCCAGTTATGGCGATAATAATAATAATAATAATAATAATAATAATAATAATAATAATAATAATAATAATAATAATAATGATAATGATTTTTCTACTTAATGTGATTCTTTGCCTTTTGTTTCAGTCTTTGAACTGTGGTCATTCTGGGGCACCGCTTTCAATTGTCTTGATAATATTGACCCCTGGTACTTACTTTATCGATCACTATTCAGCGAACAGTTAGGTACCGTTGTTTCTGAGAAACCGATAATTGATACTCCAATTAATACTGTTAAACTAAGCACAAACACACACACACACACACACACACACACACACACACACACACACACACACACACACACACACAATATATGGCGGCTTCTGCACAGCTTTTGTCTGCCAAATTTTACTCGCAAGACACCAGCTAATTAGAAGCTGAAGTAGAAAAACTTGAAAAGAAAAAAACATGCCCAAAACGACACAGCAGTGGAGCGAACCAGGAGTGACACGTGTGCCAAGTGAACGTTTTAGTCGGTCTACTATGCCTGCGCCAAGAAAATTTTGCCTTGTGCCAGAATATGTTGAAGACTTTGCGGATGTGAGGTACCAACTGCTTCAAGAAACTAAGAGAAATCAATAACTCATAGCAATGTCGAAATATAAAAAAATATAAAAATCCATTTTTGAAAAGAAAAGAAAAAGAAAATATTAAAAGTTTTTCTGCCATTAAAATATTTTTTATAGAAAACTTCAAAAGTAAAGGAGAAAAAAATATTAAAAATAAAAATTAAAAAAAGAAAGAAAATGAGAAAAGAAATATAGTTATTTTTATCGCATCAAGATCATGAAATGGATTTAACCTTTAAAATGGTACCCTTTGATCTAAATATTCTAAATGGCAAAAACAGTGGTGCTGTTTTTCTTGTGTTCAGGAAGAAATATAGACACTGTACAAGACTTAATTACATCTACTAGGCATAGAAAATCATCGGTAGCAATGGAGAGATAGAGAACGAAAGAGAGAGAGAGAGAGAGAGAGAGAGAGAGAGAGAGAGAGAGAGGTGGAGGAGGAAAGAGATCTCATGAAATTTGGTTCTTTCGAAGCACGATTAAGGCCAAGACTGTTTACAGAAAGAGAAAGTTCTTTAGGTAATGATTTCTTTGGAGATTCTAAGATATCCATTTGTGAGGTTTCAAATTTGAGCCTGCAGCTACGTGATGCATGAATTCTTTCATAATAACTGTTTGAAATCATTAAATGAGTTCCAACGACTGTTCGCAAATAAATAAGTAAAATATTTAAAAAATAATATAAAAATGTAACTGAAAAAAAAAAAGAGAAAATATCAATAAATAGAAAAAGAAAAATTCACACAAAAATAAATATATAAATACGATAAACAAAAACTAAATAAACCAGCCAGATGTTTCAAGTTTGGCTAAAGAAATTATTGAAGCAAACTGAAGTAGGAAACCCGCAGGCGATACCATAAATATATTTAGACTGTAGTTTTATTGTCCTACAATTTTGATTTAACCCAGTCTGTCTTTGGACAAATTTAGGTCGTTATTTAACTCTGGTGCGGTTCTGATCGAGCTGGTAGGGTTATGATTAAACGTATTCCATCTATGATCACCCCGTTGTTTTTCAGGCGTCTTACAAGTAATACTACATTAGCCTAAGTAATCTCACTTATATATTCTTAAAGATGGCAGGGTATGATATAAAAGGAATGTTTCGTTGCTAATTCTAGCAGATCGATAGGCCACGTAAAGATTCCTTTGCTGGATAATTTAGGGTTGTAATTTTAAGTTAACGTATTGATATGATTGTGCAGTTAAGAAGAATGCTTTGTACTACATAGTTTAGTCCAATGCCATGTGAGTGAATTTGGTAGGCAGAAACTGTGTGGAAGCTCGTCGGTGCTCTAGCTCAAGATAGTACTCTCCAGCATGGTTGCAGTCAAATAACTGAAACAAGTGAAAAGAGTAAAATAATAAAAATATATATATATATATATATATATATATATATATATATATATATATATATATATATATATATATATATATATATATACGTATATAAAAGATGTGATCTCACAACTTCTGGATATACTTTTTTACTTCTTACCATTATAGACTCTCTGATGAAGTTTTGAGGTTCAATTTTTATATAATTCTTTTTTATATAAGTTTTGTATGATATGGCATACTGGACCCCGCCAAGTAGAAACAACTGTAAGAGTAGGGCTGTATTTATTTATTTATTCCTATGATTGTAATAAATAGATCTTGCTGATGCTTGTCAATTGAATCTCTTCTCCATTTTTGCCCTTGCCTGATACATATGTATATATATATATATATATATATATATATGTGTGTGTGTGTGTGTGTGTGTGTGCTGTGTGTGTGTGTGTGTGTGTGTATGCGTGTGTGTGTGCGTGTGTGTGTATGTATGTATGTATGTTTGTATGTATGAATGTGTGAGCTTGTCACTACCCCCACCCGCTTGGAAACGGTGTTGGTTTGCTTACGTCCCCTAACTGACTGGTTCGGTAAAGACACCAATAAAATAAGTACTTAACTTTAAAACTTAGAAGTGAGGTTGATTTGTTCAACTGAAGACTTCAAGAGAGTGCCTTAACATGGCCAAACACTGGAACAATTAAAATGCAAAATAAAAAAGTAGCAAACAAAACCTTATTGACAGGAAGAGTAAGAGATGGAGAGAGAGAGAGAGAGAGAGAGAGAGAGAAAGAGAGATAGAGAGAGAGAGAAAGAGAGAGAAAGAGAGTGAAAGACACAAAGAGAGAGAGGATGATGATGATAGAAAAGAAATGAGTCCTTGAGTAAATTGTACAGCAACCCTTCACGAAGTCACTGTGGAGAGATAGCTATGGTTGACCCGACCCATGGAAATTTAATCAGATCTGTGACAAGGACTAGTTAAATGGTATCTATAACTATCTTGCGTTCACTGTTGTTGTTACTTTGCTGATCAAGCCGAACTCTCATCAAAAACAGATCGGCCATGACCATCCGTTCTCTTACATCAGCCATGATATATCTAGTATTATATGGAATCTTGTCTTCACGTTTAAGACAGCCGAGTGTAAATCGAGTAGATTTGACTGCTATTTTTAACAGAGGCTCTATGATAATGAAAGATAATTTAACAAAGAGGCTTACAGACTCTTTAGAACTTAAAAACATTTGGTTTCCAGTTTAAAGACAGATGAGTGCTTGACAGAGATTAGAATGGTTCGCTGAAAAGATTTAACATAAATAAGAAGAGAATAATCACAGAACTAAAAACATCATTAGAAGGATCCTGGTTCTCAAAGATTGAAAAATTTACTACCTATAACATTACTATAAGTTTGGTTGCTCTATCAAAACGATGTTTTATGTAATGTAGCATTTGAGAAGGTTTGATCACATTGATGTCAAGATAACAGAGTTTGTAGCTCCCCGATAGTCAGAACTTCGACTGCATTTGATATCGGGACAAGTTTAATCACTCGAATACTGAAATAATTTCCTCCTCACACACACACACAATATTATATATATATATATATATATATATATATATATATATATATATATATATATATATATATATATAGAGAGAGAGAGAGAGAGAGAGAGAGAGAGAGAGAGAGTGAAAATCTTTTCTTGACAATGAAATATTCTACTTCATTTTTAGCTGTATTCCAATGGTTGAAACGCTTTTATTTGCGTTTATATTCATTTCATATAGCTCAACCTACCTGCTCACACATACACTAACGTGGAAACGGACCCTTACTGAAGTTAGTACTTTGACAGTGCCTCTTGGACGATGTCAAGCAGCTATAGTCATACTTTGTGAGGTATACATTTCTGAAACTCTTTCTTTTGACCGAGCTGAAGTCCTAATTCAAGTGCAGGGCGAGATTGGGCTTTTAGAATCTGAAGTGTTATCTAACATGCAGTGCACTCAGTAAACTAGATCACGTGGTCATCTATGCTGACGTATTATAGAAAAATGGTTGATGAAGAATATGAGGAGATACTAGGTAGTCTCTTCTGGAAGACTTTCTGGTTTTGTATTATGGACATTTTCAAAATCGTTTGGCTTGGCAATGCCATAGAGGGTGTTACCTGTTCGGGATGAGCCCTACAGTTATGACCGTGTTTTAGTTGCCCGCAAACAAACTGGTGTGAGATGCATGCAATGTTGATTTGTGGGTTTATATCGAAAAGCTGCTAACACATGCTTGATGCATACCGCTATCAGCCAAATCCGGCATGGAGTTCGAACAAGCACCTTCCTTCGGTAATGAAGGGTAAACAAGTTTCTTCCGTCCGAAGATATGGCACAGGAAATTATATGGTGCTCGGGCTGAATGACTTGAGGACAAAGCATTCCCCTCATAAAAAAAGCCTATATGAACTATATGAACATGAAATGGTGAAGGCAGAAAAAGAGGTACATTTCGCTAGTAAGATATATAAAAAGTGGGTGAAAGAAGAAAAATTGGCATGAATAAATGAGCACATACTAACCTCACGTTTATAGATTTGCCACAAGGACCAGAATTGAATGATACAGAAATCGTTTTCAAGAATTCTTACAAGTAATCTTGGTAGTATCTATATGGGCTGTGGCCATATAGAATGAAGTGTTCATTCTTGTCCAGAGACTCAGCAAAATGATCATAGGAAATTTTAATACTGATTTCAGAGTAAGTATTTTGAAATCTTATCCACTTCGCATTAATAATTCAGTACTTTTGTAAGCCTTTGAAAAGTCATTACCATAATATTTAACAAGGGAAATATATAGCCATTAATCATTTTGCTATATATTTGCTTAAGACGTTCTTTAATTCTATATCTGCAAGACGTCTCATTTTAAAATGTTCACATTTAAATTCTAACCAACAATTATAATTTTGAATAATAACGTTTAATAAGAACTTTTTAATAATTCAAACACCATACAACGAAAAAAAATTTTTAGTAAATCCTTCCAAATCATGAAATATTTTCAAAATTAATTGAAATTTAATCTGTAATTTATTGGAAATATAGTCATGTAAAGGTTATCCACTAACTCTTCCATAATTATAAATTGCCTACGTGCATCGATTAATTTTGGAATTAATCAAGAATTTTTCCAGTGGAGGAGATTTAATAGAGCATAATAACTTAATATTCATTATCAAGCTGGATGTTTGCAATATAATTAAACAAATGGTTCTTATAAAAAACGATGGAGCGTTTTTTTAAAATTTAAATTTGAACTTATAAAAAAAACGTATTACATCCAATATTGGAGGCGTTATCAGGTGTTGTTGGTAGCCAATGAGTTAAATAATAATAATAATAATAATAATAATAATAATAATAATAATAATAATAATAATAATAATAATAATAATAATAATAATAATAATAATAATGAGTAGAAGAAGAAGAAGAAGAAGAAGAAGAAGAAGAAGAAGATGATGATGATGAGGATGATGATGATGATGATGATGATGATGATGATGATCAGGATCATGACGATGATGAAGAAGATGAATTCCGTTAAATAATATATTTACCCAAACCATTTTCCTTCAGTTGCCTTTTTTTTTTTTTAATATTTATATTTTGTCTTATTTTATTTTTCAAAATCTGTTTTCATATTGGCAGCAGCGTGCTACCTTCACTTCAAAGTAAGACATCACGAGAAGAGCTAAGTTATTGGAAATCATGGCGTTCTTTTTCTTTTTTTTTTTTACTTTCTTGTTCAAGACACAAACATGTCGCAGAGCGGAATTTAGTAGAATATGGGCAAGAAAGTATTACACTTCGCAACATTAAGAACCATCATCATTATCAGGCAGTCCATTTATGCAAAGTTACTTAAAAATAAAAGAAATAACATAAATATGAATATAAATAGAATAAAAAGAAAAATTCTAAAAATTGCTAATAAGTATGAAAAAAATACTAAAATACGTAGTAAACGTATGGAGTTTTTTTAAAAGCTTTAGCGGTAGTTTTATTTAAAATTAATTATTCCAACTTCAGATATAGTCAAGAATTGAAAAAAAATTCGTTTAATTTGTTCCTTAAAGTTTCATAGAAAAGAGAAAAACCTTTTAACTATAAAGACGTATAAATATATATGGAGCATCTCGTACACACGCGCACGCATGCATACATGTGCTCACACACACACACACACACACACACATACACTCGCGCGCACACACGCATACACACAAACATGTATATATTTATATAAATAGAATAACAAAAACACGCAAAAGTTAAAATATATAGATGTATGTGTATGTATGCTTGTATGTGTGTGTGAGTATATATATATATATATATATATATATATATATATACATGCTTACACACATACATATATACACACAGACGCACACACACAGACGCACACACACACACACACACACACACACACACACACACACACACACACATATATATATATATATATATATATATATATATATATATATCAGGAGAGATATACAAACATACACACGCACTCCTATGGTGCAATTCTTTTTCACTGTTCACAAGCTCATTATACGAATAGGAATTTGGTGTAAATTTTGGTCATACATAAGCATTTGAGACTGAGTAGAAGGAAGAGGAGATGTTTATTTATGGTTTTAATATTTAAGTAAACAACGTTTTCATAAAAAACAAACTCATAAATTCTATTCGATGCGCGGTATTGAGAGAGAGGAGTAGTTCCGTAAAATCACCACCTATATCTTCTCTTCGTACACTTATATCAGAAATAAATAAAGTGAACAAACCTTCCAGAAAATACACACTCACGTACATATATACACGAGCAAATTTTCCAGCACGCACATAAAATATCATATATTTTTAGTTTCTTTTGCCAGGCCACTTGCATGTGTAATCTTAGGTATTTAGCTGAAGTCTACTAACTTTGACGGAAACAATTTTCATGTTGCTTTAGTGTAAAGGTTAACACATCCATATTGCAGGAGATACGACAACTTCTTTCCACCTTGTTTATATGTATGTATATATATATATTTACGTTATATGTACATACATGTCTATATGTATATGCATACATACATTCATGCATACATACATACATACATACATACATACATACATACATACACACATATATATATGTGTGTGTGTACGTATATATATATGTATATGTGTATATATACATGTACTCTTTTACTCTTTTACTTGTTTCAGCCATTTGACTGTGGCCATGCTGGAGCACCGCCTTTAGTCGAACAAATCGACCCCAGGACTTATTCTTTGTAAGCCTAGTACTTATTCTATCGGTCTCTTTTGCCGAATCGCTAAGTTACGGGGACGTAAACACACCAGCATCGGTTGTCAAGCGATGTAGGTGGGGGACAAACACAGACATACATACACACATATATATATATATATATGGGAGAAATACATATATATATATATACGACGGGCTTCTTTCAGTTTCCGTCTACCAAATCCTCTCACAAGGCTTTGGTTGGCCTGAGGCTATAATAGAAGACACTTGCCCAAGGTGCCACGCAGTGGGACTGTACCTGAAACCATGTGGTTCGTAAGCAAGCTATTTACCACACAGCCACTCCTACGTCTATTCACACGGCGTAGTGGATAGGCGTAGTATTGTCGTGAACATTCATACTATATATATATATATATATATATATATATATATATATATATATATATATATATATATATATATATATATATACATACATATATATATATATATATATATATATATATATATATATATATATATATACATATATATATATATATATATAGTTCAAAAACACAATAACAAAAAAACAAAAAAACAACAAAGTGAGGACGTGATATGGATAGTATTATTGGACGCTCAGGAAAGGAAAGAGAGAGTGTATGACGTTTCGGGCGTAGCCCTTCGTCGGAAAGATGGAAAGTTCGGAGAATGGAAGAACGGAGAAAGAGGAAAATGGTACCGATGCCCACGAGGTTACATATATATATATATATATATACATATATATATATATATATATATATATATATATATATATATATATATATATATATATATATATATATAGTATTAATAAAATAGGCGATGGGATGTGTATTCGAGTATTATTAAGTGCAGCACATGTTTCGACCCGTCGTTCTGGGTCTTTTCGGGTACAACAGTAAGAAACCCAACGTGTGCGGGTGCTTTTCACATCATCTATTTGTACATCTTCCGCAATTTTTCCACCACGCACACACACACACACACACACACACACACACACACACACACACACACACACGTACGCACGCACGCACGCACACACACACATATATATATACACATATGTGTGAGTCTGTATGTGTGTGTGAATGTGTGTTTGTGTTTGTGCTTCTCCCCACCCAACCGCTTGATATCCATTACGTATATATGTATGTAATGCCTATATATATATAGATATATATATAGATATATATATATGTGTGTGTGTGGGTGTGGGTGTGTGTGTGTGTGTGTGTGTGTGTGTGTGTGTGTGTGTGTGTGTGTGTGAAAAAACTGTAAGTTCATTAATTTAATGGATGTTTATAAAAGAGGACAAAGACAAGATGGGTTTCCAATCTGAATGCATCCATATTTTACAGGCGACTGCGTTGTAGGAAATACTATGGCAGCACAGGGTTAATATAATTCGCCATCTAGGAGAAATGAAGGGGGGGGAAAAAATAATATACTCAACGAAATGAATCTGTGGAAAAGAAGGAAAATATAATTTAAATATTTAAAATCATGAAAAAGTATGGATACGTTCACGCACACGTATTTATATATCATTATATTTTTGTATATATAAACAAGCCTATAAGCATATATATATACATAAGTACATACATTGATATATATACATAAGTACATACATTTATATATACATGTGTGTGCATGTGTGTATATATATATATATATATATATATATATATATATATATATATATATATATATATATACATATATATATATATATATATATATAATAATATTATTAGGGACAAAATCCAAAATTACAGGTAAAAAACTCAATTAAAATCAATTTATAAAAAATTAAATTGAGCCTTATAGATAAAGTATATATAAAATATATATAGTTTTAGGGAAAATAACCAATTTTCAAGAACTCATCGATGAAAATCCACTATCACATATAGAAAAATTAATAATTAAAAGCACAATAAATGAGTATAATATAAAGTAAAGTAAATATCATAAGATAAATATAATAAAAAGATTACACGTGTTTCATAACCAATTTTCAAATAGAAAAGAAATTTAAATCGATTAAAATCAATTGAAATTATCTAAAATAAGTTCTATTCAAAAATATAGCTACTCGTCAGATCGTAAGTAGAACAATAATTAGATATATATCTCAACCAACAATAAGTACCAAATGAATTAATATGATATACTTATTATATAAAGATAGAAAAATTATTTAAAAAATATCATAATATCAAAATAATAACCATTCAATAATCATCCCTTCATCCATAATAATAACATGTATATTATATACAAAAAACATCTTACCTAAATTATCATTGTTTTAAATTATCATTGTTTTAAATACAAGTTGAACGAAGTTTAAGTTTAAAATAATAATGAAGATAAAATTAGTACATATTTAACCGGTGTAATAGTTAAAGCTATACTATTTAAAGCTAAAGACGTTTATTTAATTATGATTAAAGATCAATTGAATAATAGAAAAATACAAGATTATTTATTTCTACAAACGTAATAATAAAAAATATGAATGAAAAAATTATGAATGGAAAAAATTATGAATGAAAAAATTAGGAAAGAAAAAATTATTAAGAATAAAAGGTTAAACTTTATATATATATACAAAGTTTTGATTTAAAAAAAACTTTAACGATATTATAAACTATAAAGATTAATAATTAATCAAATAATATTAATCAAAAATAATCGAAAATATATCAACACTATTCCAATCGAAGTTCTAATATTATGTTGAAATGAAACTATAACTCCTAAATAATATAGTGTTAAATAAGTTATCTATTAAAATAATCTATAAAGAACCAAATGAATAGTATAAAAACAAGAATACATATTATTTTCAAATAGTAGAAAATCTTTAGCAAAGTGAAAACAGTACTTATCCAAATTTTTCCGTAATAAATAAATAAATACATAAATGCCTGTATGTATACATCTATACGTGTGTTTGCATATATGTATATATGTAAGTATGTATGTTTGTATATGCATATATACGTAGATATGTATATATATGGGTGGGGATGTGTTCCTGTGAGTCGACGTGTGTAAGAAAATTCACATTAACAGTAATTGATGGCAAGAATATTCAGGTGAATTATGCTCTTTAACTGCCACCGTTTTTCTGCCCCTCCCCAATCCCCCCCCCCAACTAATCGCCCCCTCCCGCCCAACGCACTCCACGCTTCTGTAATAGGGACCAACCCTTCATCACATCAGTTTGTACTTGCTTCAACTTTCACAGCACAATGGACACATCAAATGGAGAAGGCAAGAGAAGGAAAAAAAAAACTGTCTTTTATATATACGCCATAAAGATAATTGAAACGACGACGACGACGGCGACTGCACTAACAACAACAACAATATCGACATCTACAGTAACAACAGCAGCAGCAGCATCATATTCAACAGCAGCTTCGGTATCACTACCGGAACCACCATCATCGTCATCGTAATCATCATCATCACCATTATTAACAACAACATCGATATCACCGCCCTCACCACCGTCGTCATCATCGTCATCATCATTTTCATCGTCGTCATCGTCATCATCATCATCATCATCATCATCATAATCATCATCATCATCATCATCATCATCATTTTCATCGTCGTTGTTGTCATCAACATCGTCGTGAACACTATAGTAGCAATGGCATCATAATCAACAGTACCAATAACATCACTATCTTCATCATCATCATCATAGATATTACCGTCCTCCTCTTCTTCTTCTTCCTCTTCCTCTTCCTCCTGCTCCTCCTCCTTCTCGCCTCCCCTCCTCCTTATCATCACCGTCATCATCACTTCCATGAACACAACAACAACAACAACAACATCACAATGAACACAACAACATCATGATGAACACTGTCCACAGTATCATCATTATCATCACCATCATCACCATCATCATCATCACCAGCAGCAGCAGCAGCATCATCATCACCATCGTCATCATCATGAACAATCAGAACTACCACCACCACCACCACCACCACCATCAGCAGTAGTAACAACAACAACATCAACAACAGCAGTGGCAACAGTTGTATCATCATCTTCATCATCAACATCATCATCATCATAGTCATCCACCTCCTCAACACCTCCTCCACCTCATCAACCATCAGTAGCAGCATCGTTAACAATATCATCATCATCTACAACAGCAAAAACACTTATGTGGTGAAACCAGTTGCAACCACACAAACAATAGCAAGAATGACTGCAAGAACATCGGGAACATCAGCAATAAATACGAGAAATACAACAACAACAACAACAACAACAACAACAATAACAACAGCTGCCACAACTTTTACCACAGCAATAGCCACAACCATAAGTTCAACAATTACAAGTTGAAGAACAACTTTAAAATGCCGAGGAATATCGTTCCGCCATTATATTCTAATCCGGATTTGATTTTTAATGTTTATTTATAAT
>NC_142942.1:32661628-32674128 GCF_046866305.1 Octopus bimaculoides
TAATCACTTTATTCTTTAATTCTGGCAAGAGTTCGAAGAGATACAAAAATTTGAAACTTTCACTAATGGTTACAGAAAAAGTGAAGACAAGCTTAGAAACAGGAAAAGGTGTGGTGAAAGACATACAACGCATCAATGTTCGTATTAAGGTCTTAAAGTACATATATTTTGACTGAAATAAATAAAATGTATGATAAAACGCACAACTTAAAAAGAAATAAAACACGAACGATTTCTTGCTGAGTTGAGTTTAGCTACTCAAGAATCTTACTCATTAACCATTTCTCGAATTGTGTGCAAATGTAAGGAAATGCACCAGTAAGCATTCTTTGAAACATTTAGTGTTGAAAAAGCTCCGTCTTCGGGTGTGAACTTTTAAGTTCATTGTAATGACTAGTTTCTTTTTACGAGTAATCTATCATATGTATGGTGGAGGCGCAATGGCCCAGTGGTTAGGGCAGCGGTCATAGGATCGCAGTTTCGATTCCCAGACCGGGTGTTGTGAGTGTTTATTGAGCGAAAACACCTAAAGCTCCACGAGGCTCCGGCAGGGGATGGTGGCGAACCCTGCTGTACTCTTCCACCACAACTTTCTCTCACTCTTACTTCCTGTTTCTGTTGTGCCTGTAATTCAAAGGGCCAGCCTTGTCACACTGTGTCACGCTGAATATCCCCGAGAACTACGTTAAGGGTACACGTGTCTGTGGAATGCTCAGCCACCTGCACGTTAATTTTACGAGCAGGCTGTTCCGTTGATCGGATCAACTGGAACCCTCGACGTCGTAAGCGACGGAGTGCCAGCAAGCATCATTTGTATGTCGCTTATAAAATTTCAACTTATTGGTTGTGTCACTCTAACTCTTCGGAAGTCTGTGCCACCACAGATGCGTATTTTGTCTCTTAATTATTTGTTTCATTTTCAAAGGTTGGTTAATCATAGTTCTTCTATGTCCTCTTAATTTTCTTCGTTATCTTCCTGAGGAAGAATATTATTGTTTTGAAGAAACGGTTCCTTCTCACCCATTTTTGTTGCTTTATGTTGAATCTTCTGGGGGTTTTTTTCCGAGATTTTCCCCCTTTTCTTCCGTTCGTATTTTCACGGATAATATGTGGGTTTTTATCCTCAAACATTATTTCTTCCTCATCGCACAACGATGGAGTTGTACAATAGGTTTGTACTATCATGGGACGATGTTTGCTCATCTATTTTTAATGTAATATAAAAAGATATTTTGCTTGTCATCCCCAACCTTTTGGCTGACGTTGATATGGAAACTAGGGTTTGTTTTTATTTTTATTATTACTGTTGTCTCCATTATTGCCGCTCCTTTTCTATTTAGATTTTCCAATTCTTAGCGGCTATAAGCTTTATAACAAATGTAGTGATTAAGCTTTGGCTTCTGCCATCATTAATCTCATACCCTTTGTCTCAGTACCTTCAACTGAGCGCAGCTCTGGAATGGATTCGGATGTGAATAGGAATATGAAGTTCGTTTTGGCGGCCTTGGCTACATGTTGCCTACTTTATCCCAACTGTCACCACTTGCCCATACTGCTGTACAAAAGTGACGGCAAGGAACGTATCTATGACATTTCCGATGTCTCTTGTTGTCACACTTGTATTTTTTTTTACCTAAGTACTGAAGCACAGATGCATAGTCATAAATAGTCTGACAATTTCAACTTGTGTTTTGGCTCAGTCTTTAGTCCTAAAAGTACAACAGATAGTGCAACAGTATTTGTCCTTTTCAGTTGAAAGGACTTCTCCTAAGTTGTCCTGAAATGTTTGTTGTACTTATTGTCATGAGTGTATGTTTAGTACACTACCACAGAAGCAGAGTTATATACATTTTCTCTTGGTTTAGGTCCTGTTGAATTTTACAAAATTCTCACATCTATGTTTATTTTCTCTGGTAACTGTCATAGCCTAAAAATTCTATTTCTTCGGTTTGTGTCAAAGAAAGATTCACTTTGATACAATTTCACGACCATCGACACCATCGTCACAATCATCATCATCACAATCACCATTGAAGCAGATTCGACGTTCATGTATTCTATGTGTTCGGCTCCATGTAAGAATCACCACTGCTGTTGTTCTTGCTGTCGTTGGCGATGTTTCTAACAGTATATTCAGAACTATTAGTTTTAGTCTTTGGTAGACATATTATATTTTTTGTCTGTAAATTGGTCATTAAACAATTTTTCTCCCCCTTTTTGGTCGTTCATTCAAATGTTTTAATTTGCTTCTGCAATGTCCAGTCGTGTGACCTATGTACGTTGGCAGCGATTTTCGATGCGAAAAAGTAGTGTATGCTACGAAATAAATTTCAAAAAAGTGTGTAAAGGACATTTTTTTCTTTCAAAAGTACTTCAAAGAAAAATTTCATTTAGTAATGCTTGAATAGATCGAGTTTCGACACTATGAAACAAACGATGTCGTCACACAATAAATGAGTCAGTAGTAGTAGTAGTGGTAGTAGTAGTAGTAGTAGTAGTGGTGGTGGTGGTGGTGGTGGTGGTGATGATGATGATATTTCAAGATGGGCGATGGATGAAGTGATATTAAAAGAACAGGTTACTAAAAGTATGTATGGTAGGAAAAGAAAATACCAGGAGTTGCTGAAAAGTTCCTGGATTTGGGTAAAAGAAAATACAGGAGGGTCAGGTAATTATGATTTTATTCAACATATTCCCCTCTGAGATTCACACACTTATTGCAGTGGTACTTCAGTTTTTCTAACCCCTGTAAAAATCCTCGGAAGGTTAGTTTGACTCTTTGTACAGTGTTTACAAGTATAAGAGACGATATGGACCTTAGCACTTCGGCTTCTATCTTCGTTTGTCACTTAGGGTTCCTCTTGCGGTCTCGGTTCTGTTATGGTCGAGTGCTGTGGTGTTGTGTTGCAGTGTTCTGTTGCAGTGGTTTTGTAGACTTTGTGTTAATGATTATTACCTCTGCCTTCACTAAGGCGGAGGTATTGTTTTCAGTCGTGTTTGTTTGCTTGTTTGTCCGTGGAGAAGATATTTCAAGAACCGTTGGATGGATTCGGATGAAACTTTCAGGAATGTTTGGCCTTGTAGCTGGCACGAACTGATCAGATTTTGGGATCGATCCGAAACCGGACAAAGATTCTAGATTATTTGTTAAATTTACATTACTTTACATGAAATATTACAATCTTACGTTCAGTTTCAAGTCTTTCTCTGATTATCTCCCTTGAAAGCACGCTCATAGTTTCCACGTAAGTTATGGCAGTGTTACTGTTCTAAAGTTTTATTTTCGTTTCACTATTATTAATTTTACTCGTGTCTCTATCTTAGTAGAAACTGATGGATAAAGAAATCAAACTACATAAACAAACGGCAGCAAAACCGTTCAGAGATTAAATAACATTAACATATTCAGTAACAATAATAAATTTAATTTATCCTCAACAATTTTTAGTTTTACCAATTTTGAATATATTGTTCCTGTCCTGTTTAAAACCTCTTACCTACTTGACAATTGCATTTCTAGCTCAGCCTTGAAGGAAGCTTCACTTCTTAGACTCACGTTTTTGTGCTCAACGATGTTTTTAAACCTCCGTTAACAGCACTGTATGCAGGACCTTTCCGTTTTCTTTCACGCACGGATATATTTTTCACTATAGATCTTAATGGTCGTAAGGACACTATATCAGTGGGTAGACTAAAAAAGGCCTTCATAGAGAAAACTGTCCCTGTTTCCACAGCAGATGACACACACACACAGCATTATAAACACTGCCCGCATGCCCACCTTCACATTCCATGGCTACCATTGGGATCGATCAGGTACCGGACAAGGATTCTGAATTATTTTTCCGGTTTTTTTTACTTAATTTTTGAGCGGTCGAATTCATTTTTGAGCGGTCGGGTTCATTTTTAGTATTCTCGTTTGTGAGAGCAGTCGAGTTTATTTCAGATATTCTAATTTTAAAAACCATCGGCTAATCATTGAGAGGACGTTGGTGGTGCCTTCGCGGAGGTTTGCGCTCTCTGAGTGCTTTTGTTTTGATTAATTATTATCATCATCGTCCTCATCATCATTATCATCATCGTCGTCGTCGTCAACACCACGACCATCACCACCACGACCATCACCACCACGACCATCACTACCACGACCATCAACACCATCATCACCATCGTCACCAACGTCATCATCATCACAATCACCATTGAAGCAGATTCGACGTTTAATGGACAGGTGTCATCAATTGGACAGGTGTATAATAGAGAATCATGGTTCCATCTGAAATGCAAACTATTCTTCACACTACCGTCTCTAACTACGCTATCACAGGTCTACGTCTAGTTAACTAATTCTCTAATACTACTTCATCCAGTCCTCCATCTACATTACTAAATATCCATATTGATATAAAACAGTTTTATTGAATACGTTCGTAAATGAATTATTTCAACCTCCCTCGTATATGATGGTTGATATATTGAATGTATGGAGGAACAAACTAGGGAATAAAGGGGTGGGGAAGGAACAATATTAGTCATTGACTAACCTTGTTTTGATTCTTTCAGCAAAGATGGAAAATAACTCCCAACATGTTCCGGTATTACAAGACCTTATCAGTAAAACATAGTTATTACTATCCTTGCCAAAGCAAGGATGAGACAATCACTTAGTATCACGTAGTAAGAGAGAGATATTTCAAAGAATAAACTATTAGGTGTAATCCGTTTGATAAAAATAATAGATAAGTAGTTATTTACATAGAACCTGTTCTCTCATGTTGTGTGCCAAGTGGGTATTCATTAACTCGTTCCTGTCTTATTTCAGTCATTACATATTCTCGAGCTATCTAACCAATATTACTTTGCCATACAAAATTATATTTATAGGACTGTGTTATTCTTTTACCATTCGATTCAATGACGCCAGTAAATAGACGATTCAGCCAGCATATTTACTTAAGTGGTTTGTTTACTTGTCATCCAGTAAGCTATGGGGACGCTATACTACACCAATAAAGCAAGAAGAAAGGCGCCTTCCATACTTGCCAGGAAAAATATCTTTGATATTTTTTTTTCACTACAAGCACTAAACAAACAATTGAAACTATTCAGGAATCATGGGGGAAAGTGATAGCAGTTGTGTGAGGGTAGTCTAGCAGAAGATTTTGCCTCAACGCACTAATGATTTTAGTAGCTTCAAAAATCTAGCCAACAAAATAATCTATGATGAAGTTACAACCATTGGAAGAGACCTTGGCTTCGACGATGTTGATTAGGGAGCTGTTCTCGAATTATTTGGCGTCTCATTGAAATGACTGAAGTGACGATAGCTTCATTGAAATCTAAACATAGACAGGAATATGAAGAGGAGAAGAACGTGAAGAAATAGAAATCGTCTCTAAGGAAATAACAGCGAAATGACTCGATGAATAATTCCAGGATATAGAGTTGACCAACCAATGTTTAATGGAGATGGATGCGAACATCGACAGAAGTATGTTCGTCCACCGAGGTTTGCTTTAATCAAATTGTTATCATTAAAAGTATGCACAGAAAATGGCTCTTGATGAATTTTATCTAAAAAAGAATAAATGATTTACAGTAATTCCAATGTGTTTGTTTTATCATATTTTTTTAAAGGATAAATTATAATTATTCTCATTGATTATTCAATCTGATAAGAGTAGTTTTCATACATGGAGGAAGAGGGCGGAGGTTAATTAATAACGTTCAACGAAGGGTAGCTGTATTTAGTTTAGATCCTTAATGTTAATCTTACAATATGTTAATTTAATATTCCAATATGTTAAGACCAAATGGCTTGTTCATAAACTGATCCTTGCTATGGCAAGAATATTTCCCAAAACTCTGAGACAACCAAATATTGATTGATTTATCTTTCTCACTATCAATAATCTCATGAGTGATAGAAATAGCCATAAACAACCTCTTTATCTCTTTCAATGTTTTCCTTTGTAGTTGTTGCTGTTGTTGTTGTTGTTGTTGTTGTTGCTGCTGCTGGTGTTTTTGTTGTTGCTTTTGTTGTTATTGTTGTTGTTGCTGCTGATGTGGTTGTTATTGTTGTTCATGATGAAGATGATGATGACGACGACGACGACGACGACGACGACGACGATGAGGACGATGATGATGATGATATTACTGTAATTCAATGTGGTGTTCCAGCTGTGTTGATCCCATCTTTTTTGTCAAACATAATGTAAAATAACATTATCTAAAGCGTTCTTCCCTTTTTAAAAAAGTGATAGGGAATAATTTGAGGAACATCAGGTTACTATTTCTTGCACAGTGAATAACTTCATTGAGAATTCCTCGCTACCACACAGCTTTCGTTAGTATGCGTTTACATAGACACGGCTCTAAATATAAATTAAATGGCTGTATTTGGTCAGTTACCTATATATCATTGGCCCAAATATGTGTTTACCTTATAGCTTAAAGTGTTGCTCATAATGATTCTTGTTCATAGGAAACTTGACAGGTTTCCGCTGTAGACTAGTTAGTTTCAGCCACGATCCACAATACATTGTAGAACGATGATGTAACTGTCATTCAAGATATCAGGTTGGCTGCGCGCCTAGTTAAATATTGGGTCATCTCATAAATAATGGTTTTTTTTAATACTTCTTTTATTTTTTAAAATTAAGATAAAAAAAGTTCTTTTTAAATCTTAAATATACTCTCCTTCATTTTCTACAATGCTCTTCCATCTGTCTGGTAGACTTGCAAAGCTCCTCTTCCAATATTCATTTGTCCGTGACGAAAAACACTCCTCCATTTCTGTTCTGATCTCGTCTACAGAATTCATATCTTTTTTTCCGTCCAAATGATTTTGGAGGCTGCAGAATAAATGATAATCAGATGGGGCAATGTCCGGCGAATTTGATGGTTGGGGCATCGTTTCCCATTCAAACTGCTCCAGCCTTTGGTATGTCATCCTCGATGTATGTGGTTGAGAATTATCCTGATGGAAGAACACCTTTCGTCTTCAAACCAAAAATGGTCATTTTTCTTCTAGCGCTGACTTGAACTGCTCAAGCTGCTCGCAGTAGATCTCCTTTGTTGTCGTTTGGGTTGGGTTTAAAAGTTCAAAGTGGACTAAATCTTTCACATCCCACCAAACAGATAACAACACCTTATGTGGGTGAAGACCTTCTTTAGCCTAGGGTGCCGGTGTTTCTTTTTCCCTACCCTTCGGCGCTTGACATTTTTATAGGGAACCCATTTCTCGTTTTCAGTCACTATTCGGTCCAAAAAAAGGTTCATTCATGAGATGTGACATCAAAGAAGAGCACACATTCACCCTCTGCGTGCGATTAGACTGGGAAAGTTTGTGAAGAATCCATTGACCCAATTTGCTGACTTTTCCGATGGCACGCAGGTGTTGATGAATGGTTGAACGACCAAATCCAAACGTCTCTGCTAGTTCCCCAACAGTTGCGATGAGATTTTGTTCCATCAGGGTTCGCAAAACGTCCTTGTGGAACTCTACAGATCTTCCTAGAACCACCGTTAACACTGGCTTACGTTTATACTGCTTTAATATTCCTTGCACTCTCCGTTGCGTTGTTGCCTTTATTGAACTCATAAAACAAAATATGCCGAATAAGCTCCTTTGTCATTCCCGTTATAGCTTTGAAAAAATAACTTTTAGAATCGAACTGCACTCTTCAAAACTTGCACTAAGAATAAAGTCAAGTTAAAATTACTACCTGCTTTTATAGCAAGTTGATGCGGCTAGTTTATCCTGCCCCCCCCCCTTGACTTTTAGTTCAAGCAATTGAAAGAACCGCATTATTTATCGGATGACCCAATACTTTATTTCGTAACCACGAGGTTCCGGGCTCAATTCCCCTCGGGCATCTATCAGGTAATAGGTCTAAGAACAATCGGCTGGAACTTATTTGTCAAAATAAGTATTGGTCAAAAGCAGTGGTTCTCAACTGGGGTCCATATAAGATTTTTCAGGGTCTACGCACACAAAATAGTAAATTGAGTATCCACAGTAGTATATTAAGAGTTCATAAAAAGTTTTGCTTTAGATGTATTTATTGCAAGAAACAGCTAAATTTCTTTCTCAAATGTTTTACAAAGTTCGCCATACACAAGTTAATGTGTGAAAAGGAAAATAGAAATTTTGAAAGAAATAACTATAAAACTAGTTGTTAAACATCGAATGGCTATAAGGGCCCACTAGAATGGAATATTAATCAAAGGGCTCCAAAGATAAAAAATGGTTGAGAACCTCTGGTCTAAAAAATTTGGCCTTAATACAAATGGGTCAAAAACAAATTTACTTTTTCATAAACGATATTCATTTCCAATTTCAGGAAATTGTCTGAAAAAATTAAAAATGCATTTCATTTCATACTTCGTTATTATTATTATTATTTAAAAATTACAATATTAATGTTGCTTTCTATATTTTTTTAAGAATATGCCTTTAAATGAAGTTGATATCGACCAGTATGTTTCGATCCTTTTCTCTTTCGACCAATTTGTTTTTGTTTAAAAATATCTTTCGACTAATCTTTTTCTTTGACAAATGTTCTCAATGAATCTGCCTAATCTCCTTCTATCACATGACCTCCGGGTGATTCAAGGACTCGTCAGTGAAATGTGGTAGAAGGGAAACTGTACAGAAACCTGCTGTATACTCATGCAAACTCATGTGAGTGTATTTCTGTGTTGGCGTTTTATCTTTTATCTTTTACTTATTTCAGTTATTATATTGTGGCGATGCTGGAGCACCACCTTGAAGAATTTTAAGTTGAATGAATCGACTCCCGTACTTTAAGTTGTTAAGCCTGGTACTTAATCTATCGGCCTCTTTTGTCGAACCACTATGTTACGGGGACATAAACATACAAACACCGGTTGTCAAGAGGCGGTTGTGGTGGTGGGGATGGTGGTGGCGGACAGACACAGACAAGCATACACACACACATACACACATATATGACTGGCCTCTTTCACTTTCCGTCGACCAAATCCACTCACATGGCTTTGGTCGGCCCGAGGCTATAGTGGTAGACACTTGCCCAAGGTGCCACGCGGTTGGACTAAACCCGGAACCATGTGGTTGGTAAGCAAGCTTCTTACCACACAGCCACGCCTGCACCGGTGAATATCGTTGCAAATATCTTCGAGTATTTACGTTATTAAAAGTAGGTAATTCTCTAAATATCGATAATCTGACTTACACTGGATTCGATATAAATGACTAAGCCTTTGATGGTAGTTTGCTTGAATGGTCGTGGTCCAACAAAGGTAACCAGTAAAAGAATAAAACTTACACATATAGGAGTTGTCTGTGTGGTAAGAAGCTTGCTTCCTAACCACATGGTTCCGGGTTCAGTCCCATACGTGGCACCTTACCACTATAGCCTCGGTCCGAGCAAAGCCTTATGAATGGATTTAGTAGGCGGAAACTAAAAGAAGCCCGTCCTAAATATACATATGTATATGTATGTATGTATTTGTGTGTCTGTATTTGTCCCCCACCCACCATCGCTTGACAACCGGTGTTGGTGTGTTTACGTCTCTGTAACTTAGTGGTTCGGCAAAAGAGACCCATATAATAAGTACTAGGCTTACAAATAATAAGTCCTGGGGTCGATTTGTTCGATTAAAGGCGGTTCTCTAGTAAGACCCCAGTCAAATGACTGAAACAAATAAATAAATAAAAGAATAAAATTATATAGATAGAATTCCTTGCTTAACCAGATACCAGAGTGAGCTTTGGCATTCCAGTCATGACCATCTTGTCTTTTATGAAGTGAACCCACAACCACGTCAACCACCGTGTTTGTTTCTAAGACGATAGAGCAGTGTCTGGGCGAAGAGAATTTATTTTGCGGCACACCAAATAAAAATCTCAACAAAATTGAATATACTTTATTAGTATGAAAATAAATTCTTATTATAGTAACAATAAAATAACATTGTTTTATGAACATATATATATATATATATATATATATATATATATATATATATATATATATATATATAAAACAAATAATAAATGAGTATATGCATATATACTTACAAGTATGTGCATACCTACACCAACCTGCATATATAGGTGCATATCTGGGTACAGGACATTGCAAACAAAACGTAGACAAAAAAATAATAATAACCAGAGTACAGAAAACACACAGGCCACATAGAGAACATTTTCCTTCATCAGCTACCCCCATTCTAACACAGGCGTTTCGAAGAGTATATATATATATATATAGGTAATATAATACTGTAATAATGTTTTTAGCGAGAAGGATGCAATTGATTTTGATGCAATTAATTTTGAGAAACAATTTTGTCAAAACTCGGCTCTAAATTAGATAAGCAAATACATAACTCCTCCTCTACCATCTGTAATCGTCCCCGTTTTTTTTTTTTACTTCATTTCCGTAAACACAGAGATACCTAATTCATAAAGATACGATGAGCCAAAGGGCAACAGAGATTTAATGGCTGTAGTAGCTAATCGAGGATATTGGCTCCAAAGCGAAATTCAAAATTCTGACAATTCTAGCACAGAAAATGAGGCTTTGTGCACAAGATCGTTTTTCAAGTCTATTAAATTTTCTTCTATTAATGTTAATGGTAAGTGTGTACTGTCGTATCTTGCGAAAGGATTGATGACCCATTGGTACATTTGATAGTCAAATGATGGAAAATACTTAGAAAAACCGGGAGGCTTTCTACTGTCTTCTACACTTCTGACAAAATTTTAAATTTGTTTGGGAAGCAGTCAAGCCGCGAGTTTTTAACTGTCGTTATCCACAGTTCTAACTTGTCGGTGAAAGACTTTAATTTGCCTGTAATTGTAATAATATTTTCGTTCACTCCAAAAGGTCGTTGAGAAATTATCATTGTTAAGAAATTCAAATCCAGAATTTTGAGCATCGAAGAAACATATTATTTCAGTTCGCAAAGAGATAAATCGAGAGCGGCGTCGCACTTCTGCATGAAGCAGTAAACACTTAAAATCAAAATCTATAGTTTCACATAGGAATGCAAAAGTCTGCACTGTAGGGAATACGATTTTATGTAATTCACCACTTTAACAGTGTTGTCCATCATCTTCAGGAGACCATCAGGTAGAGATTTTCATAACAAAAATCTACAATTTTAACTTGTGATTTTTTTTGTAATCTATGAGCCACGAAGCCGTTTTTTAAACCCTGCATGGATGGAGCGCCATCAGTGCAAACACTAATACAAGTTTGCCACTGCATCCCTCTTAACACGACATTTTGGTTTACCAGGTTAAAGACATCTCCTGTCGTTCTTTCAATCAATTCACAACAAAAGAAAAACTGACTTACGATTTTACCACCTCTGATTATTCGCAGAAATGAAATTAGTTGAGCTTTGTTGCTGATGTCTGTACTTTCATCGATTTGTAAGGCCCACAAGTTTTCGAGTTCATTTTTTACTTCAGTGAAATGTTCACGGAACTGATCAATAATGTCTTGCAAAATGTCTTGAACTTTACGAGAAATCGTGTGGGCAAACACAGGAATGGTCTTAATTTGTTTGACGTCTTCATCACTGATCATTGTGCCAACGGCCACCTCCAAAGATGGTAAAATAATGTTTTCAGCATCAGAATGTGGTTTTTTTTCCTTTGCAAAAAGCTTGGCAATTTTGTAACTAGCGATTTGAGCTTTTTCGGGAATTGAGTGAATTTTTTCAGCCTTTTTGATTGAATTTTTTAATTATATTTTTTAGCATCTCAAAGCATTTTTGTGGTTTGTCCTTATGTTGCGGATGATTTGTTATTAAATGATGTTGAAGTTAACTGGGAACCATCACTTTATTTGAGAGTGTTGCAAAACAAATCATACAAAAAGGAACCGAGTTGCCTTTTGCTGATAATATAAAACCATATTGGATGTAATTTTCATTATATTTTCGTTTTGATGAGGTGGACTTTTTATTCTGGTGTTCGTCTTCTTTGCTATGACTCTATTTCTCATTTTACTGAGGTCTCAATAAAAATTTGTTCATGTTCAAATCTAAAATTAAAAATCGATTTAAATTAGCATAAAATAATTTAGGTAAATTATAAATAAATCAAAGATTAAAATCTACTAGGACTATTAAAACAATTTACTTACCGACAATTCCGGCTTTAAATGCAGAAATGTAATATATTGTAGCAAAACTGTTGTTCGTCGTGTAATTTATATTTACCGTATATCTATGCTCAAACTTTGCGAACGTTTTTGAATCGTTGTTTCCTGACAGTCCCGAAAATATTTTCCGCAGCACTCCAGTAATCTCTCGTGGCACACCACTGTGCCACGGCACGCAGTTTGGCAGATACTGCGATAGGGTATGATTTGAGGGAAATTTGGCTGCTTTTTCTAAAATATCGAACGACCACGAAAGAAACTTCCTTCTTAATTCGATGTTTTTGATATATGAAAAAATGTGTGGAAGACAGGCTAAAAGTTTCTATTTTA
>NC_142942.1:32684128-32699128 GCF_046866305.1 Octopus bimaculoides
GCCCTTATAAAGAAAGGTTTATTATTATTATTATATTAATTCTGTTTATCTTATGGCTGTGATTGAACCAATACAGTACACAACATGCATACGCACACACATACATATATACAAGTGTATGCACACATATACAAAAATACATAGACACATACATACGTATGTATATGTACAGCTATTCATTCTGTACTCAGGAATATATTATTCGATATAATCTTCCACTTTTTAAGAGAGTTCACCACGATTTCAGGCAGAATAGGCTGCTGTTAGAAGCAGATAAAACGAGCAGATATTGCCTTTACGTTGACTGCATAAATTGGATGGATTTTCAAGGATAATAACTGACGTCTTTTTCCCCTTCTTTAATGCTGTTTGCTCTAATAAGAGAGCCACATTCAATCTAGTCCTCTTCGTCATCCACTTGTAAGGTCAATCAAGTAACATGTCACTCCAAGCAAGACACCAAATGATTAAGATACTCACAATGACTTTGTGTTGCCTGTAATGCAGTCGGTTAAGAAATTGGCTTTGGCATTTATAACAATAAACCAAGAAATAAATCTAATAGAGATGTATTGTATAGGTAAATGAGTCACGGATCAGGAAGATGTAGGCTGGCAGTATATTATATTACAGCAAATAGCGAGAAATGTATACGACTAAAAGAAATTGATAAAGGTGTGGTACACACGCACACACGCATACATACACATACATATGCACACATAAACGTACATATATACATATACATATATAGTTACATACATACGTATTTATATGCATGTGTATCTGTATATATATACACACTTGCACTATAGATAGATAAATAGATAGATAGATAGATAGATAGATAGATAGTTAGATACATACATACATACATACGTATATACATACATACATACATACACGCACACACACACACACACACACACATATATATGTATATATATACACTCATGTATATAGGCATACACACGCATTTATATGAGTATAAATATATATACAATGACACGCAGATACACACCTGTACACATACGTATGTACGTGAATAGATAAAAATAAAGTGTCACATACATTTAGTTGATTGTGGCCTGTTACGCTGTTCCGGTTTAAATAAGATATTGCACTTTAATTTCAAATTGAGTACTTCTTCACCTGATCGGTTTGTGTACATACATACATTCATACATACATATATGTGTGTGTGTGTGTTTATATATATATGTGTGTGTGTGTCTATATATATATATATATATATATATATACACACACATACGAGTGCATGGACAAATGTTAGAAGGGCATTCAACACATTTATTGGGAGTTACATGTATGGATGAAAACAGTTTTATTCAAATTCGTTGGTAATCTTCAGTTTCTAGCGTGATGTTAGTTTTCAGTAATTTTGAAAATGGCTCAAGATTAACATCACGTTAGAAACTCGGACTACCAACGAATTTCAATGAAACTGTTTTGATCCATGTATATATGATATATACATATATATATATGAAATATATATATATATATTATATATATATAATATATATATATATATGGATCAAAATAGTTTCATTGAAATTCGTTGGTAGGCCGAGTTTTAAGCGTGATGCTAATCTTCAGCCGTTTTCAAAATGACTGAAAATTAACAATCGAACTGTTTTCATCCATACATGTAATTCCCAATAGGCGTGTTGAATGCCCTTCTTTCGTTTGTCCATTCACTCGTATATATATATATATATATATATATATATATATATATATATATATATATACATGTGTGTGTGTGTGTGTGTAATGTATGTATGTACATGCATAGACACACACATACATACATACATATATTTTACATGTTTCAATCATTGGACTGCGCCCTCGGTAGGACGGGAGGGTACCGCATTGAAGGCTTTAGTCGGACAAATCGAGCTCACTAGTCATTATTTAAAGCCTGGTGCTTATTCAATCAGTTTTCTTTTGCCGAACTGCTTGGTCACGAGGACGTAGACAAATCAACAGCAAATGCCAAACAGAGGGGAGGAGAAACAAAGGTACATCGCTTGACAACCGATGTTGGTGTGTTTCCGTCTCCATAACCTAGCGGTTCGGCAAAGAGACCGATAGAATAAGCACTAGGCTTACAAAAAATAAGTCCTGAGGACGATTTGTTCGACTAAAGGCTGTGCTCCAGCATGGCTGCAGTCAAATAACTGAATCAAATATAAGGAATAATATATATATATATATATATATATATATATATATATATATATATATATATATATATATAATTTATATAAGGTCATTACTATAAAATAATGCCTCACGCTTAGAGGGACTTTATAAGTCAAAACTACTAAAGCAGAAGTCATTGTACTGTATTGGGTACATCAGGGTATGTTGATTTTTGTTTATTCTTTATGTGTCTTGACCATACGTGCACTGATGAATAAAAGATGCAGCTTACTGCATAGTTTTGCTGTATTAATTATGAAACCAGTGGTTTGCCGTTAAGTTAAAAGTTTTTTGGAGGTTAGCTTTGAAAGTTGCATTCCCTCGCGATCGGTAAATGTGCTTACTTTAGTAGTTTTGACTTATAAAGTCCCTCTAAGCGTGAGGCATTATTGTATAGTAATGCCCTTATATAAATTATATAATATATATTTATGGAAAAAAATGATGTTTTTTTTTTTCCTTATGAGGTTTTTTCACGCTGACTACTTGATAAATTCTTATAAAGATTTTATCCTATATTATATATATATATATATATATATATATATATATATATATATATATATATATATATATATATATATATATATATATATATATAAATAGATACAAATATAGATATACACACTTTTTTGCGTGGAATGAAGTCTAACAAGTAGCTGAGCACACGATCAATTAAGAGAGTAAAGATATCATTACTAAAAACCACGCAAGTTTGATTCCCAACCACATGGTTCCGGGTTCAGTCCACTGTGTGGCACCTTGGGTAAATGTCTTTTAAATGTCTATTAGAACCTCGGCCCAACAAGGCGTTGTGGATGAATTTGATAGATGGAAGCTGAAAGCCCGTTTTATATATGTATGTGTGCGCGTGAGTCTTTGTGTGCGTGTGCGTGTGTGTGTGTGTGCATGTGTGTGTGCGTGTGTGTGTGTGTGTGTGTATGTGTGTGTGTGTGTGCGTGTGTGTGTTTGGCCCCACCGCCACTTGATAGCTGCTGTTTTCATCCCCGTAAACTAGCGGTTCAGCCAAAGAAACCGATAGTGTAAGCACCAGACTTTAAAAAGAAAATAAGTACTATGGTCAATTTGTTCGACTATAATACCTCAAGGTAGTGCCCCAGCATGGCCGTAGTCTAATAACTGAAACAAGTAAAAGGGGTTTACGGAGTTTGTCAAGCGCGTTGACTGCTTTCGTATTCACTTTACTCGAATTCACTTTCCTCCCAAGATATGTAAATGACTTTACATATTTTAGATCTTTCTCGTCAGCCTGTATTGGAGTGTCAGGGAAATTGTGAACCGGCTGACTCTGCTTGACTCCTCGAATTTGCTTAGTACTAAGGCAAGTTTGGTGTTTTACTTCCATCCTGTTTATGCTGATGGTCAAGCTGATAGCTTTACATGCAACAGAAACCGGTCTAGAAGTTACTGAGCTTCCTCTAAGGAAGTCGCTACTAGTGCAGCAACGTCTGCAAAAAGCAGGTCACGAATGATACGGTGCGCAGCTGTTTTGGCTTTGAAACGCTGATGATTGAATTGGTAAAGGTAAAAGGAAAGTTATCGTCTCGAGTCATGGCGACTCATAAGGGCTGGTTTCCCGGTTTCCATGGCGTATAAATTCGCCACTGCTTAGTTTATACAAATGTAGATATTTACAATGAATAAACAAAGAAAACTCATTTATTATAGAAATATCTACATATTTATACATACAGACATACATAAATAACTAAATATTAAATCGAAACTATCTAGGGGCAAAACTTCCCAATACGGAATTAACGGTTGGCTCGAAAAAGTGCCAGGAAGATTAATGCACTGAAATAAAAGAACGCCTGATCTCAAAAAAACTTTGGGTATATAAATTTTGAATATTTGAAGCCGCCCCTGATTTCAATAATGAATATTAGTCCCCAACAGCGTTTATTCCTGCCTCTTCCATTTAAATTGAAGAGTATGCACAAAAAAATAACTTTGTTGATTATGAATATAGAAACATAAAAATGGAATTCGGTCGATGAATTATTATAAGTTTAATATTTCAATCGATCAAATATATTTTTCATACATTTTGCGTGTATGTATGTGTATGTGTGTATGCACATAATGACAGAACAATAAATTTGGAATGAATTTCTTTATCCAATAATATACTGATTATAGCTGCCTTCAGTTTTATTCAAAATGTCAATTAATTACGCTTATAGACAAGCAGAAGGACCCGGTTTCACTTGGGTTATAAACTCATAACGTTAACACAACTAGCTAACTAGACAACGATAGACAGATAGATATAGCTGCATAACTACAGATGAGTACCCCCACCCGAGTTTGTTGCCTCGTAACCTCCAGAAAAATATATACATTCTAACGAAATTTTCAACAAATACCGCTTAGATACTGTGGATACAGAGTATATAGGGAGTTATAGGAAAGAATTTTTCCGAGAGGGTGGGGAGAGGAGTTTCGGGAAATTCACAGGATCCGACTTTTTTCCCTCATGGCTTTCAGGAAAATGGATAGCTTTTAATGAAATTTTAAACAAATACCTTTTCAACGGCATAGATTACGATTATCGTTTTTTCTCACTGCTGAATGTATTAATGACAATTTCAGCGTGGAAGATTGAAACGAGCGAAAGAATAAAACGAGTAAAAGAATAAAAAAAAATAAAAGAAGAATAAAAAAATTCACTTATCAAATCATCAGTAGTTAGTAAGCAAAGTTTGATAAACGTTTCAGTTACACTTAAACTTCCGAAATCCAATGTTCTCTCTAAGGCTTCGGCCCGCGGCGCAACCCAGTCGTTTGAAAATCACCGCCCGGTTTCATTTGAGCCCCACTCCTACCCCGAAAACAATTGAATTTTAAAATTTAATATTATATGTGTATATTTTTTTACAATCGTCGTTAAAATATTCAAAAGAATGTGTAAGATACTTAACAGTTGTAATAAGATGTATAATGGCGAATTGGTTTGCTGGCGAGTTGACTCTACCCCTATATGATATATATATATATATATATATATATATATATATATATATATATATATATATATATATATATATATATATATATATATATATATATATATTAGTAATGTGCTAATGTCTTGGCAAAAAAAAATAAATAAAAATCAGAATCCGTTAGGCATCGGCAAAATATTTATGTCATGGTTTTGTTATGTGTACTCACCGGTTTTTTGGGGGAGAATTTTTTCTTGCGAATTAAATCATGGGAGGAGCCTGGGAGGTTTTTTTCCATGGGCATATTCCATTGGGATTTTTAGCTCCTATTAATCATATGATTGATATTTATGAAATAATAAATATTTATATTAAATTCTTATATAATTCTTGGTTCAAGAAACAATTCAAATTCTATGAATAAGACCAGTCAAATTGAACTTGGCTTAAGCTGTTTTTGTAATCTATATAATAAAATAGAGTTGTGTGTGTGTGTTTTCGCTTTTCACTCCAAAACATCTGCGCGAATTGCCACTAGACTTTGCATGCGTAAATCAAACATAGTCCCTTACAGCTATTTCTGTTGAGCCCAATAAAGATTAAATAAATATTATTAAAATCATTTTGGGGGGCAAAATCTCTTCAGAGCGGTAGAAAAAACGATATACCCTTATATATATGTGTGTGTGTATATATAATATATACACACAGATAAATATATAAAAATACAAAAAATAAAATAGAGTAAAAGCAGTATATACGTTTGTAGATATTCTTGGATGGTATATATATATATATATATATATATATATATATATATATATATATATATATATATATATATATATATATATATATATATATACATATACATATATATATATGGCAGGTTTCCACACAGCTTCCCCCAAATCCACTTACAAGGGATTGCTCGGCCCCAAGCTATGGTAAGAAACTCTTGCCCTCGAAGTGTCACACAGTGGAACTGGACTAGAAATCTCGTAGTTGTAAAGCGAGTCATTTGACCAAATAGCATTGCTTCTACCCAAATGCACGCACTCACACACACACGCATGTACACGCATACACACTCACACATACATGTGTGTTTGTGTGTGTGTAAATATGGGGGTTAACTGAAATTAGTAGTGCAGAGTGAGCGAAGTTAGCATATTCTAAAATGTTTTGATTAAAAATAGTTGAGATTTGCTATAATTACAACACTGGAAAACAAACCAGTATGTAGTAGACGCCGAAAATTTTAAATTTTGTGTCTTTATTAAATAACGAAGGTAGCAAATTGGCATCGTCATTGTAATTTCTGTTTGAAATAATTTAAGAAAATATAAGCAATTATACTGGTTTATCACATTCTACCAGTATATTGAATAAAGGCTGTTAGGATTATTTGAATATTAGAAAACGTATTATCAGTTATTTAATAGCGAAGCTTAAAAATAGTTTATGCTGTTATAACTATGTAATATAGAGAAGTGTATGGCTGTATTTTAGGCAGATAAATAACTCTGTTAAATAACTGCATATGAAAGTTAGATACCTGCATATGAAACATAGATAGTGATGTATATAAATTCGCGTTGGACAATATTAGAAACGATCCTGCAATGCAATATCAGGTAAGTGCAAGAATGCAGAAGAGCAGCATGTTTTGTTTCTGACTCTGGATGGTTTTCAGAGTAAACAAAAGACCAAAACATTTGATAAATAAATGATGTCACCGCAATCAACGAACCAAACAACAATAGGTGACCGGAACGTATTTTAAACAAAAGTGACCAGAACAATATCTGTTTGGAACATAATTCAAGCAATTAATTCTCCTTCACATAAAACGAAAGGACTTGTAAATAGAATAGTTATTATTTATTAAAATCTTCGTATCTAATTGCTAGCATAACTTAATGATTTGCAACCTGTTAAACAATCAAATTTCTATCATGTATTCTTTCTACAAAATTTATTGAGCATTTGATTTTTATCTTTCCTCTTTTACTGTGTAACTCATTGAATACTTGAATTTTGATCATCTAATTTAGCTACGAAACCTATTGAACATTTGATTTTTAGCATGTTTTATCGCTACAGAACCTTTCCTCTGCATTCTCTTTCTTTCGAATTCAAATGTTCTTTATTCTATTTTATATTTACCATTGAAAAATAACAAAAACGATGTTGAAACCGGTATGGTATTTTAATAAGTTTTAAAAGATTAAAATAAAAACTACAATTCGTTTTAAACCCAGGTTAATTTTCAATGCCAAAATGTATGTATGTGTGTGAATATGTGTGTGTGTGAGTTATGTGTGTGTATGTGGATGACAATTTGCGTGTATCATATTCCTTCACAAGTCATTAGTCAGCCCAGGACTCCAGTTAAAGATATTTCACATACAAACACACAAATACACACACACACACACACACACACACACACACACACAACACACACACACACCACACACACACACACACACACACTCAAACATACATACGCGAAAAGATAACTACTTTTTACTGAAAACGACGAGTACAAGACGCAAATTAGATCAGCACAACAACAACAACAACAACTACTACTACTACTACTACTACTACTACTACTACTACTACTACTACTACTACATCCAAGTCACCATCTTCACTTTAAAGTATTAAAATGATACTCTTTTGACACTAATATGAGAATTTTTAAAAATTAGGAAACAATGTAATAAAATATGACGCTGGAAGTTACAACAAGGAGGAAAAGGGGGAAACGGGAGAAACTTCCTTTTCCCTCCTTCTCTTTCTGTTCCAACTCTGCACCTTATTGTCACTCTCCTCCCAGCTCTGTCATAGCATTGCCACCATTACAAAACATTTTGGTAAAACTAGGAGCTGAATTGGACCATATGAGCTTGAATGGTTTAGGTAGATATTGTTTTGAGTAGACATTGTTTTTTGTGTTTTTATCTTATTGATCTGGTTGTTGTAGTTGCTGTTATTCTCGTGGACCATGGGCTCGTATTTGGGTATGTAGAGCGTGGTGAAGCGAAATCTATCCTTTCTCCTCTGCAACTCAGCTAATTTTCATTTTGTTGTTCGTTTGTATCGTGAACGCACAAACATATATACATGGAGAAACATAAATGTATATAGATATACACACACACGCGCGCACGCAGGGAAAGAAAGAATTTTTGTCAGTGAACAGGTCGCTGTTTCAAAGCGACGAAAATATTTTGACAAACTAAATTTAAATGTTGAAGTGAATCTAACGGTTTTTGTGTGTTTTTAAATGGCTTATAAACATCTTTCTCGCTGCAATTGTTTTCTTTTCAGCATACGGTCTCAGATCAAGTCATTTGCTATGCAAGTACATCTCCCTATATATATATATATATATATATACCGTGTTCTATTATAAAAACATTAATTCGGAAAAGTACACTCTAAGAAGTAGAGCAGTCTACATTAATTATTGATGAACGCCGGTTTGTAGGGTTACCCTGGGTTTCTCGCAATATATATATATATATATATATATATATGCATACATATATATACGTATACATATGTATAATGTATTTTATATGTTTCCGGACAATTTCTTTTCATGAAGTTTTAATGAATGTGGAACACTGTAGGGTGGAACCGGAAACCCAGCGATTATGCGACAAACCTCTTAACGAGACAGCCATACTTGTCATTGCAATATATAAACAAATATGCATACATGCATACACGAGTGTATATGTGTAAATGTACATGTATGTATATGTGTATTAAACATATATGGATACATACGCGCACATACACACGCACATGTATGCATCTCTGTATATGTATGTATGTATGTATGATATCCCCGAGAACTACGTTAAGGGTACACATGTCTGTGGAATGCTCAGCCACTTGCACGTTAATTTCATGAGCAGGCTGTTCCGTTGATCGGATCAACTGGAACCCTCGACGTCGTAAGCGACGGAATACCAACAACAATGTATGTATGTATGTATGTATGTATGTATGTATGTATGTATGTATGCATGCATATGTACATGTATGTATGTATGTATGTATGTATGTATGTATGTATTATACATATATACATACTTTGTTACAAGTGTTAGTCATGGGACTGTAACTGTGGTGGGATGCCATATTTGAAGTCTTTTATAAGTGGAAACAAAAATAAACAAATAATTAAATACATAACATCATAACAACATTATACAACGAAAGCTTCGGTATTGAAAATGAAAATAAAAAAAAAACATAAATAAGTTTAAAAGAAGGGTAAACATATATGCTGTTGTGAGATTGTAAAATTGAACAGTCGATTGTAGTTTAGCAGCCAGGAAATTACAGATTCAAATGGGAAATCTTCAAAGTAAGAGAGAGAATTGAACACCAGGGAATTTCCTATTCCGTTCAAAGTAGGGGGTCAATAAGAACTCTTGCAAAAATGGGTATTCAAGGGATAGAAGCTATCAAAATATATCATGTAGTTATGCAGAAGTTTGATATGATAAAATAAATTTTAATTTAATACAGGTATTATATTTCAAAGCTAATTAACTTGAAACAAAAAATATTTAAGGTATAAATTAAGCAGAAATTCAATATTTGAAACGGTTTAAAAATTTAAAAAGTGCCCTCCCCACCACCATCTCTCATTATTTAAATCACTCGCGACACAGAGCAAATTAACCCGTGGCGAGTTGGTCGGTAAATAATGATAATGCTAAATAAAAAAATTGAAAAATACCAAAATTTCATGATTGATTAAAATTAACAGCAGTTATATTCATATATGGTGAAAACGGAATATTACGAAAGGATATCGAGAAAAATTAATAATTATGAATTACAAAAAAAAAAAAATAATTATAATAATTATAAAATAAAACTTCACATTGTACACGCAAACATATATAACTAATTTATTGTAATAGACATCGATAAAGTATAGGTTAGTGTTGTTCAAGAGATATCACAGACGTAAATCAAGTGTTCATAATTATAGATAAACATGGAAGTACAAACGCATGACAATAAACGTTTATAACCACAATTTGATAAATATCTAGTTATTTAAATAAGAAGACATTACTACATATTTCTCCGTCTCTGCATAAAGACAATATATTAATAGGGCCGGACAAATTCACCCAATTTACTCGCTACAATTCATACTTAAAGAATACACAAAAACTTGATTTTGATATATTAATACTCCGATAACACCACACGCACACACACACACACACACACACTATATTAGTTTGGGCTAATTATTTTACAATGTTAATTTATTATCTCTTCCTTATTTAAAATGAATTATGAATTAGACTAATTTTTACCCAATACATTTATTAAATATTTCTATCAACATACAAAATCGTTGTTCATTTTCTACTTTACTCTTTTCAATTTGCATTAATTACAATAGAGGTTTCAAATTTTAGCACAAAGCCAGTAAGTTCGAGGGAGGGAGTAAGTCGATTACAGCGACACCAGTGCTCAACGGGTACTTATTCTATTGACCCCGAAAGAATACAACTGAAGTCGACCTCGGCGACATTTAACCTCAGAACGTAAAGATTCAGCCAGCTCACCGCTCTACATACAAAATATAATATTAACTTTTAAATTTCCAAATGCCTAGTACTGATGAGATGCAATAATATCAAAACAGTTGTGTCTCCAAATATTTAGAGAGTATATATTGCAGTGGAAACTAAACTGAATATTCTGGAAATGGTATATTTAATTAATGCGAGAGTATATAATATTAACAGGACGGAGTATTTTAGTCTCTTCGGAAACAAAAACATTCACGTTGTTCTTTGGCATGTTGTGTGTGTGTGTGTGTGTGTGTGTGTGTGTGTGTGTGTGTGTGTGTGTGTGTGCGTGCGCGCGCACACATATAAATATACAGAGAGAGAGAGAGAGAGAGAGAGAGAGAGAGAGAGAGGAAGAGACAGAGAAGAGAAGGAAAGGAATACATAAACAAAGACAATATACAGCACAAGCTAAAGACTAGTATGTATGTTTTTGACTTTAGGAAGTACCAGAATATAGCGTGTCATGTCATGTGATAAGTTAGGAGAATTCTTCTCTGGTTATTTTCTAAAACAACAAATAAATAAATCAATGGACACAATATATTTGCTCTCAGGGTTTCCGCCTGTGTATGCATGTAGGTATGCTTGTGTATATGTATACTTTTCTAAACATGTATATATCTGTGGATGAATATGGTTATACGCATGTGTGTTCATGTCTATGGGTTTGTGTGTATGGACGAAGATGTTTATGAATGTGTACTTATAAAGAAAAATGTGTAATCTATACTTTTCTGTAGCCATAATGTCTGTCTCTTCAGTAAAAGCAAAGCCCGACCTATTTCTCTTTATTCTTCTTATGATGTACAACGTCTAGTGGTGCTACCAAAAATAACGGTCAACGGAAATAAACTCAGAGGAAACAAAATTACAGTAAAAAATAAAAAATAAAACAGAATTATAGTTCGGAAAAAATGCCCAATGTTACATGCATTATTCAGATAGCCCAAGTAATGGCGATAATGATTGGACAAATGCGACTTTAAGTCGCTTGTAGCTATCAATATATGATTTGTTCATAATGACAACGCGATCTTGTACAAAATTGTGGCTAAGGAAGTATATCTCTATATGTTACTGAAACCCTCAACAAACTTTCTGAATTAATCTAAAATGATAATGAAACCTTTCAAAAATCTAATACAAACATTACTTTAATTACATTTTAAACGTCATGAATGAGCAAAACCCGTTTGTTTCTCTTTTTCTTTCTCTCCAATCATCTCGTGTCCTTTTCCCGTCCCTATAATGGAACTTTATGTGTGTGTGTGTGTTCGCGCGTACGTGCGCGTGAGTGCGTGTGTGTGGCAGAAGCCCTCAATCGTGAGGTTCATCTGATCTTTGCATAATAAGTAGTTGATGAGGGTTGAAATATTTTCTAGCTCTGAATGAAGGACGAGATAATTATGGCTGAAACGCCTTCTACTATAGACACGATGGTTCAAAGCAGATCTGCTGCTAAACAACAGAAACAACTTATACTACTGTTGAAAAGGATATGAATTTTACAGTCTCCTACCTCATTCTCTTTAAAATTCTCACCATTTTCGTATCGTCATCTAAAGCTTTCTTCCTAATTAATATGCTATGACATATAGAAAATTATACCTGAAAGAAACTTACAATCAAAATTTGTAAAAATATCTTTAATTTCTCTATTAACCCATTTATTTATGCCATAAGAAGAAAAGTGCTACCTTTAGTTTCTTCAAATCTGGTGCTTTTCATTTCTCCTACTCTGGTTCCTTTAGAACATTACGCCTCGTACCTTATTACTTCATGTCTGGTACCTCTCATTTCCTTTATTCTCGTTTCTTTAGATCTTTACACCTGGTATCTTGTTTTTTTATGTCAGAACCTTTGCTTTCTAAACCTTGGTGCCTTTAGTTTTTTTATAAGGTAGGTAGATATCCTACAACAAAGTAACTGAAATCAATCTAGATTCCAGTTTAAAATGGCATACTGAAATTGTCTCCAGGTCAACTAGAAGGACTCAATTTCAGTATTGCGAGTTAATGATACGCAACTTGATTGTGCAGACCCTAAAAATAGGAAGGACCCCCATTTGGTAATATAAATTCTAGTAGGACTTGCCTCAAAAAATGTGTTTGTGTATGTGTGTGTGTTTGTGTGTGTGTATGTGTGTGTGGCTTTGTGGTAAGAAGCTTGCCTTCCAACCACATCGTTCGGGGTTCAGTTCCACTGTGTGACACCTTAGACAAGTGTCTTCTACTACAGCCTCGTGCCGGCCAAAGTTTTTTGAGTGGATTTGGTAGACGGAAACCGAAGGAAGTCCGTTGTATGTATGTATGCATGCATGCATGCATGTACGTATGTATGTATGTATGTATGTATGTATCTATGTATGTATGTATGAACCCTGAACAATGTGGTTAGAAAGCAAGCTTCTTACCACACAGCTCCCCCCACACTAGATTTATATACATGATGGTCATGACTGGAATATCTTTATTCTAAATTTAGTTGATAGCGGCTGACCTAGGCTTAAAAGACAATAACAGTATTGAGAGTATATAAAAGAGAATATCAATCAGTCGTTGTCAGTTTTTGGTATTTTGAACTGTGAAATGACACATTAGTGAAATATACTCCTGTTGGAACTATTTTAGTCATCAACATGGCCTTCTCAACCATCATACACAAACACACACACATACACACAGACATACACATACACACATGCAAGCTTCTTAGACACACACGCACAAATGCACATACACACGCATACATACATATAAATATACATCTATGCATGTATGTGTGTGTACATATATGTATGTCTATATATATGTGTGTGTATGTACGTATGTATGTACATACAGACATAGACATGCCCATATGCATATAGGCATAGCCGGACACATACACTATTTGTCTCACACATACACATGTACAAGATATAATCTGCTCTGGTGACAGCTGCGTCTGGGTATCATAGGCACTCAACAACAACAACAACAACTACGGAACAGCAATAGAAGTTGTAAAGGTTGCATTTTGCTTTATACTGAAGTGAACAGTTTGACCTTTACTTAATTAAAGGATGTGCAGACACAGTGTTAGGGGTGTGAGCAATGTAGGGTAGCGCATATCTAGCTTACACAAGCCTTTATCTCTACAAATACTGCCAACAGTCGACGGCGAAGGTCAGATTGGCATTTCAACATCCTGGACTAAATTTATTATTTTCTAAGTTAGTGTTAATTTATTTAATAGGTGAAACGTTAAAAAGCTTATTTAGAAATAAATATGCGCTAAGCGAGGAAAAAAAAGTAGAAAGAAAAGAAAAAACAATATCTATTAATGAATAGTATTTTTTTATCCCTAGTTCCAGATAACTTCGGGCATGTTTTCGACTTATTGTGACCTCATTAGTGAAGCATGGCCTTCACCGTGTTTCTTTTAGTTTTGATTTTTATGTTTCCCTGCATTTATGAACAGACATTTTCGTTAGATATTTGTGTTTTGAAAGAGAGCTAACAGGCTAATAAGTATGTGTGTGTGTGTGTGTGTGTGTGTGTGTGTGTGTGATAGTAAATAGAATTATTTAGAAATCGAATTGCTCAGGAATAACATCCACTTAGAAAAACAATAGTGAAATTGCGGAGATACACTTGTCAGGCAAGTCATTTGATCTGAGAACATGTGTTGAAGCTAAAACAATTACAGCGTGGAATACATATATTGAACCATTCAAAAGTTGTTAACTTCACTTACATATCTATAATTTGGTGTTAAAATTTTCGTCGTACTATCTGTGAGCTAGTCTCTGACACGGTCCCGCTGCAACGCTAGTAAAATTAGTCTTCAATATATGTAAGATATAAAACGGCGTGCTGGCAGAATCGTTAGCACGTCGGGCAAAATACTTAGCGACATTTCGTCTGTTTTTACATTCTGAATTCAAATTCCGCCAAGGTCGGCCTTGTCTTTCATCCTGTCGAGTCGATAAAATAAGTACCAGTTGAGAACTGGGATCGATGTAATCGACTTACCCGCATCCCGAAGTTTCCGACTTTGTGCCAAAATTTGAAATTAATGTATGTAATATATGGAGCATTAGCTACAAAGGCAACTTTTTATTCCTTGTCTCCACAGTAGAAGGACTCACTGGGTTTAGTCTGGATAAAATCGTTTTAGTTAACGAC
>NC_142942.1:32704128-32709128 GCF_046866305.1 Octopus bimaculoides
TAGAAAATCTGGAAGAATGCAGCACCCTCCTCAATAATCTAGTCTCAAATTCACAAGAGAAATGAGCAACACATAATTACCATTTCTTGACATAATGGTAATTTAAGACAGCACCACAATCACAACTGATATTTATTACAAAAGCACAGATACACACCAGTACCTAAATTTCAAATCATGCCACCCAACACACACAAAATACAACACCCCGTACTGTCTAGCCAAGAAATTTGTACTATAGTCGATGATCCAAATACCAGAAACACATGACTTATAGAACTCAAAGGATTTCTGCTGAAGAAAAATTACTCTCTCCTACTTATAGAAAGTAGCATATAACGAACAAAAGACATGCCTATAGAACAACTGAGAGCAACACGAGAAAGAGGAAGCCATCAAAGAAACGCAATAACATTTCTAGTAACATGCAATCCGCATCACCAAAACATTTTTAACATCATCAAAACAAATGTGCCAATCATAGCACAAAGTGAAAAATTAATAAAACATAACTAATCAAACACTTATCTTAAGCAAAAGGCAACCACATAACCTAAAGAAACTATTAACAATGGCAAAATTCAACATGAGCAAACAGGATAAAATATTTACACTATCCAAGTGTAATGATAACAGATGTGGAATGTGTCAATACATGCATACTGGTAGATCCATTAGAACAAAAAATGAACAGATTTTCGCTGAATGCGATATGAACTGTAAAGCAGAAATTTGATCTACTGCATTAAATGCCCGAATTGCGAGGAATTATATATAGGCGAGACAGGGAAAGTATTATTGGAACGCTCATGAGTCCACAAACAACAAACCCGGAACACTAACGTTCGCAAAATTCCATTGAGCAAACATAGAGAGACATATGGTCAGAAAACGTTTCTAATTTTTCCTTTCCACAAACTACATGACACAAGTGAGGTTGGGGTTAGGGTTATGTTTGGAAGAAAGATAAAAGACAAACGGTTTATGAAAATGTTCAAACCTCTTCTGAACGGAAATAACAGCAATAATATAACAAATAGTTAATGCAATTCACTCTGCCAGAAATTTGGAAACGACATGCTGTACTGCTTGGTATTCGAGCCGGAAGCTCCAATACGAACATTTGAGAGTGTTTGGGTGTCAATCTGAGGACAATGCAATCTGAAGACATGTACTGAGAGTGATAAAAATCAAACATCCAGTCAACGTCATGATGTTTGAAGCGATCACTACTTATGGCGCCGTTATGGCTCCATTCATCTTCCCACACGGCCTCACACTCAACATGGAGGCCTACATTAAGTGCCTGGAAGAGGTAGTGCTGCCCTGGGTCAAGAGGGTGGCTGCTAGAAGACCTTATGTCTGGCAACAGGACTCTGCACCATGTCACACAAGCAGGAGAACGCAGTCATGGCTGTCAGACAATTTCTGCGACCATACTACCCCTAACATCTGATAACCTAACTCCCCAGACTGTAACCCCCTTGATTATTATGTGTGGATCGCAGTTGAGCGAGAGACCAACAAAATTCCTTGTAAGATGAAGGCAAGGATTATGTCAGCATTCACCAACTTAAACAAGGAGACCATCCAAAAGAGTTGCAGGAGTTTTCGAAGTCGTATGGAGGCCGTGGTTGAAGTCAATGGCGATTTTATTGAATAAATTTACTCTTTAGTATTTCGAGATATTTTAATGTAAGTTTGGTAAATATATGTTAAAATGAGATGTCAGTGTTATTTTCATTTTTGCGTACTTTAGACGACAATATATTCACCGCACCCTGTATATTATATATATATATATATATATATATATATATATATATATATATGTATATGTATATATATATGTATATGTATATATATATATATATGTGTGTGTGTGTGTGTGTGTGTGTGTGTGTGTGTGTGTATGTGTGTGTGTGTGTATATAGAGAGAGAGAAGGAGGAGGAGAAATGCATACATGTATATATGTATGTATATTCATATACATGTATATGAATGTATGTATGCGTACATGTCGTTGTGTATATAAGTGTATGCATATGTTTGCACAGATGTATGTACACATGTGTAAATGCTTCTATGTAATTTATTATGTATGTATTTCTTCCTAAAGCTGCATTCAACTATATGTACGTATGTGCATCTACGTGCACATACATACACTGCATACATGCACGTGATTGTCATTGCGTGTAGAAACATGTCCAAGTCTGCATGTGTGTATGTATATGTGTGTGTATGTGTGTGTGCGTGTTTGTTTTTGTGTGTATGGATGACAGGAATATGCGTGAGTGCCTCTGTGTGTGTGTTTGGATGGTCACATGTTCAAGTTTACGTACTCATTGAATTTCATACATATGCACCACTTGTATGTTTATTTATGATGTACGCATAAACACACACACACACACACACTCACACGCACTCACTCACACGCACTCACACACACACACACATACGCATACACATATTACAAGTGCTGTTTCCACCGGCAGCAGCCAACCAAAGTAAGAACCAAAGCAACAAAGCGTCAAGAGAGAAGAAACGTATTTAGTAGCAGTTACTACGTGTGATTCATCGTTGAAGATTTCATTATCAACGTTGGAAACTGGATGTTGGCCAATGAAATCTACCACATTTTCAATACAACGTTGCATATTTTAAACTAAACAATTATCATCATCTTTGAAGCTTTCTCTTTCTTCCAACATGTTTCTCTACATTTTTTGTCATTTACTTTTTATTTTATCTATTTATTTTTTCTGGTGCTGTTGGTTTTGGTGTTCTTATGTTTTGGTGTTGATCCACTTTTGGTTTCTTAGCCTCTTTTTAAGTTTCTCTTTTTAAGTTTCTCTGGGAGTCATAGTGGAGTCTATGTTAGTTGGTGATGTGTTTAATTGACCTGGATGTGATTTGAGGGTGATTTAGCTGCTAATTCTACCCTCTGAAGCAACCACCCAGAGTCTCCAATTCGTTTGAATAGTAGTTATGGTTGTAATAATGGTGGTGGTGTTATTATTTCTTATTTTACTTCTTTTTCTGTAAGCTATGTCTTTCGATTTCTTGTTGCTTTCTTCCTATTTTTGTTTGTTTTCCTTTCATCACTTTCTCAAAGCTACCGTATCTTTGATATATATATATATGTGTATGTGTATTTGTGTGTGTGTGTATTTGTGTGTGTGTGCGCGAGTGTGTGAAATTTTATAATTGATGATTATAATAGAGGGTACACAAAGTACCAGCTTGCTTGAAATAAGAGTTTAAATACTCAAACATACACTCAGCAATATCACGGCATCATTGTTTGTTGTTATTACTATTAATTATTTATATATTTACTGATAATAATAATAATAATAATAATAATAATAATAATAATAATAATAATAATAATAATAATAATAATAAATGCCCGGATGCAGTACCAGGCAGTGGCTCTCATGGCTTCTGATCTCAATTGGTTGGAAGTGTTATCATGTAAATTGTTTTGTCTTGGTATAAAAGATGGGCTACAGCAAATATTCTGCTTAATACCACAGATTTGCTTGTTAGTTGTTTGACCTTAAATCATTTGAGCATGTCCCTTGGTGGCTGATGATATGTGCATCTCTAATCACGAGCAGAAGTAGTGGAGGAGTATCATAGCCATGTGCTGAGAGGAATTCTTTGGGGTTTGAATAATTCACGTTTGGAAACATGGGTGTTTTGCTCAACATCCTTAAACAAACCTTATTCAGGGACCTTTTGAGCGGGATGGGCTACTCGACCTGAAGAAAATTCTAACTGGGCCCCACCTGCGAGGTCATGCGCTGTTTATCTTGATATGAGATCACCATGTCGCGCACATATGGTTGTGATGCATGGGCCTGGTGTACCCTTATCAGACGAGTAGTCATGATGTGTATAATGGGTTTCGTATATTTTACCCCGGTGTCACTTTGATGGCATGCACTGCTCTCTCACTCAATAATAATAATAATTATAATAACGATATTAATAATAATAATAATAATAATAATAATAATAATAATAATAATAATAATAATAATAATAATAATAATAATAATTCATAGCAAAAGTGACAAAAAAAGAAAGAAAGAGAAAGAAAGAACCAAAGCACATGTGTCTGATAGATACTATCCCTTAGTGGGTTGAACCCCCAACCCCTAACTCTCTCACGTTATATATATATATATATATATATATATATATATATATATGTATACACATACATATATATATATATATATATATATATATATATATATATATATATATATATATATATATATAGGTGCCCTGGGAATGACAGCGAAACGGGCTGATTACTACCTAGCTCAGACACCAGGAAGCCCCAAAATGGCTGAAGTTCAAAAGATAGTGCTCATGGGAACTGCCCATATCCTACGTAAAATACTGTCTATGTGATCTCAAATTTTAAAGCAAACATAATTTTCTTATGGTTTCTTAAACATTCACTTGAACAAACACTGTACAAATCCAAATATATGGTACCCTAGGCATAACACCTACATGAACTTCTAACTTGTTGTCTCTTGAGGTCTCTGGGTGAGACTTGGATCCAACTTGTACAAATGCACAACAAAAGTCAAACATAAAATAATAATAATAATAATAATAATAATAATAATAATAATAATAATAATAATAATAATAACAATAATAATAATGATAATAATAATTATATATATATATATATATATATATATATATATATATATATATACGACAGGCTTCTTTCAGTTCTATCTACCAAACCATTCACAAGGATTTGGTCGGCCCGAGACTAAAAGTAGAAGATATTTGTCCAAGGTGCCACGCAATGGGATTCAATCTGGAATCATGTGGTTGGGAAGCAAGCTTCTTACCACACAGCCATGCCAGCGCGTAAAAGGCAAATAGTGGGACTAAACTCGAAACCACATGGCTGCCAAACAACGTACCTAATCAGACAGCCAATCATTATATATAT
>NC_142942.1:32714128-32719128 GCF_046866305.1 Octopus bimaculoides
TTTTTGCAGTTGTAGCCTGCCACCTCATCCCCTCATCTCCTGTTTCCCATACAATCTTACAGTCCTCACATCCGCCCATTTCTACTTGGCTCTTGCCTTGAGGGATCACCTGGACATCTCATCTCAACTGTCTATCACTTCGTTGCTCCAATTTTTCCTTCCTCCAATTTTTCCTTCCCATGCAGCTCTTCTTCTCCAAGAACTTCCTCGGCCTCCACTTCGCTGTTCACCTAGCATTGAGCCGATACCCCTACCTTCGGAATTCATAGTTTTGCGATCTGTATAGCTGCCTTAATGGTACTGGTGGAACGAAAAAAAGCACCCTCTGCACGCTGTAAAACGGTTGATGCTAGGAAGGCCGTCTAGTCATAGAAGCCATACCAAAGCAGACACTGGAACATGATGTAGCCCTTGAACCCTTCATATCCTTTCAAGCCATGACAGTATAGAGCATGGACTTTGAATGATGATGATTATGATGACTATGATGATGGTAATGATGATTATTACACACACATACACGTACACACACATATGTATGCATATATTTAAATCCTTTTGTAAACAGTCTGTCTGTTCTAAATGGGAAGTATCTGCACCTTCGCCAAGATGACTAATCGATGACCGCTTTCATTTCTCTTCCTCAATCCAATATTTCCAACATGCGTCTCGTACTGCTATTCTTATTCGACCTTTGAGTTGAAATATCTCATAAAGGCGGTAAAGGTAGAATTGTTAGTTCCAGGTCTTAATTGAATTCCTTCACTTCATCATCCTTGTTGTTACATGTACGTGCATAGGTCTGGATGATGTTAAATGTGGCATTTCCTGAGGCACAATCGTTTAGTACCTCGTTGCATGATGAAGACAAATTGCAGGATATAATTTTCGGCGCTCATTCTTAACTTATGAAGCCTATACCACGTCTTACTCTATCACCCTCAGCCCATTTTCATTCTCGCCAACTACCGTCCTTCCATGTCTCATTTACGATGGTGGACTTAAAAGTTCATAGGTTGATTATGAAGGAGTGATGCTAGAGCTGTGAAATCTTGCATGCATTAATTCCAACCCTTCTTATTAATAACTGTATTGATTCTTTCCAGGTAAATTAACATCCGAATGTTCAAAGAAGAATTCAAAGGTAACTAAAAAAGTAACGACCTCTCTTGAAAATCGACAAAATTTGGCATCGTGGTGTTATCAAGTACTTGCAGAAAAATGGTTTAGTTCCCAAGGATATTCATGCTGACATAGTTGCTAAATCCGGGGCTGACGCTCCAGGTTTACCAGCAGTGCAAAAATGGGCAGCTGAATTTAGGAGGGGTAGGAAGCGTCTTGAAGATGTCCCGAGGTTTGGACGTCCTGCATCTACCATCATCAAGTAAAACGTTAATCGTGTTTATCACATGTTGACGGTTGACAGACAATTGACTATAAATCAAATAGCCTATTTTATTAACATATCCCGTGAGAAAGTTGAGAATATTCTGCACAATGAACTTGGCTTGATGAAAGATTCTGGTCGGTGGGTGTCACATCTTTTGATACCTAATCAAAAGCGCAGCAGGTTGATTACATAACGGGAAAACCTCGCACAGTTTCAGGCAGACCTACATGGTTTCCTTGAACATTTCCTGAATGTTGGCTTCATCACTTTGAGCCAGAGACAAAGAGACAAACCATGCAGTAGAAACACCCCTTCTCGTTTGCTCCAAAGAAGGTCAAGTTTGTTTCATATGCAGGGAAGGAGATGGTGTGGAAAAGACGTTATGTTTATTTATCTTCAAATGTGTCGCACCATCAATGGAGTGTGCTGTGCCAATTTGCTGAGGCAGTTACGAAAGGCTATCAAGACCAAATGCCTAGGAAAACTGATGAAAGGGGTCTTGTTTCAACAGGACAATGATCCAGCACACAAGTCCTATGTTATAATAGATATTTGAAAGAGGGAAATCTACCATCTGTGTGTAAGGAGTTGATTGCTATCTTGGTTTAAAAAATAAAGAGGGAGAGATATGACAGATCTGAGAAATTCTCGCCGTATATGCTTCTTGTCTCACCTGTGCAGATTGTTTATAAAGTGTATAGTCACATGACTAACGAAACATCTCGACGACCCAGGGAACAAGCAGGTTTTCGGAAGAGCTTCAACACAAAAAAATCACATATTTCTTTTTCTAGAACGAGCAAAAGATTATCAACTGATGTAATAGAACAAAGGATTTGTGACCAAACTAGTGCAGGAAGGAAAACGGAATGGTTGAGAGCGTGAAGAATAAGTCAAAGGGTAAAACTGAACTTATGACAGATAATGAAAGGGATAATGCTCAAGTACAGAATTATAATGTAAAGAAGAATGGAATTTGCCAGTGGAAAGGGATTTAAAAACTGTAATGATGAAATAATTAAAGAGACGATGGTCAAATGATAATGACACAGGTTGTTGAAATTATGAAGAGCCATAATTTTGGTGGGTACTAAGGTTTCCGAAATATTGAAAGAAGTTGATTGTGTGTAATTAGGAATATGATTAATAAAATCATCCATCATATTATTACCAACATTGTAGTGGAAACCTACAATTAAGAGCAGCAAATACACATGCAGTAAATGAGCTATGACTGGAGACTATATGAAAGAACGTTAAAAAGAATGAACCATGGTTGGAAAGAATATTAGGGGACATAAACGGGGTTAGAATGTGCAATAGTGTTTTGGAAAGAAAAAGGAAGAGCTGTGAAACGCTTTAGGAAAGAAGAGTGAAGTACGTAAGAAGAATCAAATGAAGATCAAATGTCTAACGCGGATCGTAAAAGAATTAACATATACTGAATGATAAGGGAGAGATAAAACTACATATTTAGTATGGACCAAGTTAAACAGAAATATCAGACATGGAAGAGTGATTCTTGGTGGAGGAGAAAGCAAAAGGTTCTAAAATGGCATTTAAAGTCAGATGAGGCACGATTTGATTGGTGAGATTCAAAGAAAGAAGAAAAAAATGACTACAACTTAAAGTAATATACAAGTTGATAAAATGATATAATAGGATCCCGAACTGGAGACCTACAGTATTCAAAGAAATTGAGCTGCTTACAGGAAAGAATTTCCCCACAGCTGGATAACAAAGAACCAATGACTGAAGAAGGAAATATTGGCTTCAACCTCTGGTATATTCGGGGGAGATGGTAAGTCGATTACCTTGACTCCAGTGCTCAACTGGTGCTTATTTTATCGAGCCTCAAAGGATAAAAGGCAAAGTTGACCTCGACGGAATTTGAACTCAGGACGTAAAGACGCATTTCACCCGGCGTACTAACAATTCTACTAGTTCACTACCTTACAATAATAATAATTATTATAATTTCAAACGTTGACACAAAACCAGCAATTTCGTGGGAGAGATAAGTCGATTACACCCCAGTGTTCAACTGGTACTTATTTTATCGACTCCGAAAGGATGAAAAGCAAAGTCGAGCTCGACAGAATTTGAACTCAGAAGTAAAGACGGTTCTGCCACTTCGCCCCCTTCATTGAAGACCAAAATATTACCCGGTCAAAGTAAAGCTGTTGAAAATGTCCGTCCAGTATCGTGCCTCCAACTTATGTGGAAATTACTAAACGGAACGATCTCAGGAAGTACGACTTCCTTGAGGAAGAACAAATATTGCCTGATAAACAAAAATGGTTGTAAAAAATGTCAGAGACAAAAGATCAATAATGCTGTGTTGGTTGCTAATTCACTATTATTTTCACTGTTGTTATGGCGGTGAATTGGTAGATCATCGTAGTAGTGGTGGATTTAATTACGTTCCTTGATTCGAACAATTGGTAGAACATTGTTTTGTTGTGGTTAGTAATATACCTTTAACGTAACTAAAATTCACTTCACTTGTTTTACTTCCGAGAATCTTTAAAACCAAAGTAACAGTCATATCAGTCGTTCATTTAAAACATTGTTCTCCAAAATTGCTGGTTGCCTACAGCAGTTCGGAATTATTTTTATTGTTACCTCTGAGCTTGATGTCATTATTGTTGTTGTTGCTGTTACTGTTGTTGCTGCTGCTGCTGCTGCTGCTGCTGCTGCTACTACTACTACTACAGCTACTTTTATTGTCATTGCTGTTGCTGCTGTAGTTGCAATTTCTGCTGCTGCTGTTGTTGTTGTTGCTGTTGTTGTTCTTGTTACCTAAGTGCCAACGGAGATTAAAACACTAAAAATGCCTTTGTTTCCACCATGATATTTACGAGATCAATAGATGTTTGTATTGGTCATCAAAAAGAATTGATTCTCTATTTCACTCATTAAGGACCGTTCGGGATAAATTACAACAACAACAATAAAAAAGTCAAAGCAGAATTAAAAGAGGAAGAACAAGAAGAACGTCAATGCAATGAAGGGTGGAGGGGAGGTTGCTGAGGTTCCATGTGATTGCATTTTAATTTAAATGTAGTTCAACTAAAATATGCACCAACAAAATGGGGTTGGCTGGGGTGGCAGTGCACTCTGATACACACCAAAAGGATCGATATAGTTTTTTTTAAAGAATAAATGGTGGCGGCGGTGACGATGGTGGTGGTGGTCGTGGTTGTGGTCGTCGTCGTCATCGTCGTGGCAGTGGTGGTGTGGTGGTGGTGGTTGTAGTAGTGATTATCATGGTAATAGTAGTAGTTATAGTTATCGCTGTTGTTGTGACGGTGGTGGTGCTAATGAACGTAGTGATACTGATGACAATGATGATGATAATGATGATGATGATGATGATGACAATGATGATGATGATGATGATGACAATGATGATGTGGATGATGACGGCGATGACGACGATGATGATAACCATGATGACGGTGATGGTGGTCATAGAAGTAATGATAATGATGAAGACGACGATGATGACAATGATGACGATGATGACGACGACGATGATGATGAGTGGGTGGTGGTGGTGGTGGTGGTGATAATAATTTTTAATTAAAATATAATACGGCACCAAGAA
>NC_142942.1:32721628-32726628 GCF_046866305.1 Octopus bimaculoides
TTAGCCAATAAAACAATCTATTTACTGAACGATCGCTTGTTTAATCAACGACTTGATTTGTCAGACTTGTTTTGTCATCAGTATTTTTGGACTCGCCAACGTGTACCAACGTCTGCTCCGGTCTTGTTTAACATCCATTGATTTTCATGGATGGATATGAGGTAATTGTGAAGTTGTTGATATTGTTGTTTAACACTTGGTCAATTCCGAAGGAGTGGACTCATGATCAACATATCTCATTCCAACCTTCGGCATATTGCTTTTTTTCTTTTTTTTTTTCTCTTTTTCAATCACATTGTGTCTAAAACCACATTCTGCCCCCTTTTTTAAAAAAGATTTAATTAAGAGAGATATGGTTGCTATTTCTGGCAGATCGAAATACCATGAAGACGCCCCCCCCCCACGACATTGGTTCATTTCGTGTCGTAGGAGTGGAAATTGATTTTATTTTCTGCAGTGTAAAACATATTTGTAAAAGTAAAATTGATTGAATCAATCCTTGTACATCACTGATATTTATTTAATTATTGTTGTCATGAATATAAGAGACCTAATTAACCGCGGCAGGACTTGAACTTTGAACGTGAAAAGACATAACTAATGACAACATCATATTGATTCCGGCACTTTACACGATTCCTATCACTCCAGCATAGAAATACTAAAAACAATGATAGATGATACTGGCAGTTAAAAAACACATAATAAAACTATATTTTACAGCACTGGGGTTCAAATCCAGGCTACATTCATGAAATATTTTATCATTAAGGGATATTATTCATTAAATAATAGAAATACGAGGTGCATTCCAGAAGTTTTAAAACTCTTTTTAAGAGAAGCTGTTATAACAGTCCTGGATTATTATAATTTTAACATATCATTACTATACATTTCATAAGCTGACTTGCCAATTTTTGTCAATCTAGATTGAAGGGGACGGCAGTAGCAGCACTTTGAAGACACCCTACAAAATACTATTTATTACAGCTGACTGATTTGCGGAATGCAGTCGGGAGATGAAGACAATTTGGAGGCTCGTTATACAATAAAGTTTTCTGTTAAACTGAGAATAATGCTACAGCAATTTATGAAATGATCCAGACTGCTTATAGTCTTCATATGAGCCGAGCATTTGGTACAAAAGGCCAAGCAAAACAAGTCCACAACGGAGCTCATGACCCCTTTTTTCGACAGTAAGAGCGTCATCTACATCCAATGGGTTCCCCCTGGTCAGTCGGTCAACAAAAAGTACTTTGTTGAGGTTTAGAGGGAGTTGAAGAAGAGATTTCGTCGTAAGAAACCAGAGAACCTGCACCCAGACAATGCAACAGTCCACAATTCCATTCTGGTAATCAACAACTTGACATAGATGGATATCGCAAGTGTCCCTCACCCTCTTTACTGTCCACAGGCTGAAGGAGAACCTCAGGGACAGTTGTTTTGAAGACATTGAGAAGATGAGGGGTCTATGACAGGATTATGGATACCTTCACTTTGGAAGACATCTATGGAACCTGTACGAAGTGGCTGGAGCGCTACAACAAGTGCATTAGAGTCAAGGAGACTAGAATTAAGTGCATTGAAATTAATAAATATGTCTCCTGAAGAAGTCTTAAACTTTCTGGAATGCACCTTGTAAATGTACTATTAAAAACCATCTTGTGTTGAATTGGTTTATGTTTGTCTTCTTCGGGAAGCTCTTTGTAAATATTTCATCTCAGAATTGTTGGGGATGTTTTAGAAGATAAAGCCACCACCGGTTATATAACGCTGTATCATAGACTCTTCCTTTCAACAGTTAGATAGACCAGTTCATTGATTGTAGTTGCTGTTTAACCGTACATTAGCACTGACTGACCGAACAGAACTAGAATTTTAAGTATTCCACATATGACCTTCCAACAGTTTGTCTTTAAAAAGAAAATAACACATTGAATAACGTAAAATTGAATGCAGAATGTCTAGATAGAAGATGAGGTGGCCATGGGTAGAGCGTCTTAGGTCAAAGATACATCTGATCAATTAAGGCTGACCTCAACAAAGGTCTCCATAGATATCCAGAAGTCGCGATGTTTCCTTTAAATGACATCCTACCAACTTGAAAAGGGAACGACATACTCAATGACATAGTCCTGTATATGAGAGGAGGATAAAATAGTCATTGGTGTAATGCTTTTGATTATAGATTTACACAGGTTTGATTTGGATCCAAACAACAACAACAACAACAACAACAACAACAACAGCAACAGCAACAACAACAACAACAACAACCGAAAGATCAAATATTTGGTATCAATCACAAATCACTATTTTAGTATTCCCACAAGCTACCAGATATGCAAATTGGTTTACCTAGTTTACTTCAGCCACAAACATCGGTGTTCGTGGACAGTTGAAGATGGTGCACAGTTACCGATGAAACTGCAGACAGAATTGAAATGAGTTGTATTTACAGTTGTTTCTTTCTTTGTTTGCGAACACATTTTATGTACACAGAAGTAATGTTCACAGCCGTTGTGGCGATACAACGTTGGCTAGAAAAAAAAATCTATACACATCTTCTACAATACATTATAGCAATGAAACGAAACAGTATTAACACCATCAGAAATTTGGTATCAATTTGTATGTCTCTCAGAGATTGCCAAGCGTAAAGTACTTTCATCATCATCATCATCATCATCATCATCATCATCATCATCATTATCATCATCATCATCATCATCGTCATCATCATCATCATCCTCAGCGTCATCACCTCTCTTTCTCTGCCATCTTTTCTCCCTCACATAACACACACACACATACACACGTATATGCATACATACACACACATACACACACACACACACACACACGTACATACATACATACATACATACATACATACATATATACACAAAGATATTTATTTACAGTGTCAGTGTCATAGCTGGAATGCATCTACACATATGTATATATACTCACTAGAAATGAAACACATACAAGGCAGAAACACACAAACACACATACACATAGGTACATACATACACGCACACATACGTGCGCACGCACAAACACACACAATTTGATCAAGGAAGCTCCCTATCCTGTAACACCACCCCGACTCCCCCCTCTCAACGACACACAAACGTGGTTTAGAAATTATATTAACTATTTTTTTTTTTACATTGCCGACCACCTCTAGCTCCGTCGGATTCAAGAGTTTTTATATTATATTATACATTTTATATTATATTATATACTCTGTATTCTATTATATATACAAACAACTCTCTCACTATTTATTTCTCTTTCTCACTTTCACACATATCAGAATAGGTAAGTAAACGACAACTATCACATAGATAAAACACACACACACACACACACACACACACACACACACACACACACACATACATACACAAATTTACATGATTACAAGCCCCATCACCACCCCCAACAACCTGTTTGGACACAAACATAAATGAATAGATAAATAAATAAATGAATAGAAAAAAAACCCCAGAAATGTTAAGAAAATAAAGTCACATGTGATTAAGAAGTACAAAATGTGAAACAACAACAACAACAACAGTGACAGCAATAACAACTGAGGGAAACAAAAAATAGGAGGGTATATAGAAAAATTTAAACCTTTGAAAGTAACAACAAAATGGATGTAAAAAACAAAAGTAAACACAATAACAAACGACAACAACAACAACAACAACATACAACGAAACGAAAGATGAAATAAAAAGAGCCAAAAGATATAAGCGTAAAAACAAATCTAAAGGACGAAACCGAATAGTGAAAAACAACACTAAATAAAAACAATAGTAATATTTAAAAAAAAATATTAGTAAAAAACAACAGAAATGCAACAAACGACACCACCACCAACAAAAAATAACATTAACAAAAACTGATAACAATAATAGCAATAATAATAACAATAATAATGATAATAATAATAATAATAATAATAATGATAATAATAATGACACAACACAGCAATAATAAACTTCTGTTCTACATCTTTCCTGGCCTGATTTCTCTCTCTCTCTCTCTCTCTCTCTCTCTCTCTCTCTCACTCTCTCTCTCTCTCTCTCTCTCTCCCTCTCTCCCACTCTCTATCTCTCCCTCTCACCCTCTCTCTCTTCCCTCTCTCTCTCTCTCTCTCTCTCTCCCTCAGTCTTTCTCTTTCTGTCTCTTTTTCTCTTCTGCCGAACCATAAACAGATTTATTTTTTTCAGTTTCCTCCTGACCAATAATCTTTTTTTCTGCGAGTTTTCATGTTTTTATTCCTATTTCCACGCTTTTTCCCCCCACTTCACTTTTCCCGTTCCTATTTTCTAAATACACTTTTTACTTTTTACCTATTTTTCAAGATTATCATTATCATCATCATCATCATCATTATTATTATTATTATTATTATTATTATTATTATTATTATTATTATTATTATTATTATTATTATTATTACTTTCTTGAATAAATTGATTATTTGACCTTCTTTCCAATGTCACATCAGTCAAAAATGTCAGCAACATAAAATAACAGACTTAGCGATGTTTTTTTTTCCTTTTCTTTTTCTTTACTTTCAACAATTAAGTTTTTCTCCCCACCGCCACTGCACATCCTCTTCCACCCCACCCCCATCAAACAGATCTCTGCAATCTTAAAAGTTCAACTGAACTTATTCCTGTCACATCGATGCAGTGCAAATGTGTATATACACGTTTCAATGTTAATGTGTATAGAACCCTGTGTACGCGCACGCACGTGTGTCTGTGTATGTGAGTCTGAGTGCGTTGTTGTATGGATCTATATGCATATGTAGCCAATAGCTTGAAAAAGTGGACTTACAACTGATTAATTAGTGTCAAAAATATGTGCACACTTTATTGAAACTCCCCAAATCAAAACATACATACATACATACATACATACATGTATGAATGTATGTATGTGTGTATAACACATATAGATACTCTCTCTCTCTC
>NC_142942.1:32731628-32756628 GCF_046866305.1 Octopus bimaculoides
AGTTTTTCCATTTCTTTTAGAGAAACGTTGTCATCTGCTGGTATTGAAACATCAATTAGAAGGCATTTTTTTCCTTCATGATCTTTGACAACTATATCTGGTCTATTTGCCTTAATTTCTCTATCTGTGTGTATTGGCATATCCCAGAGTATGGTTGCTTTCTCGTTTTCTGTGACCTTTTCTGGCGTGTGTTTATACCATCTTTTTTCTGTTGCTATTCCATAATGTTGGCATAGCTTCCAGTGTATATAGGTCCCAGCTCTGTCGTGTCTGTGAATATATTCCTTCTTAGCCAGGACTGGGCAGCCAGAGATAATATGATTTATTGTTTCTTGTCGATCTCCACATATTCTACAGTTACTTGTTATATTTCTTTTCATTATGTGTTTTTGGTAATTTCTGGTGGGGAGGCTTTGGTCTTGTGCAGCAATTAAAAATCCTTCAGTCTCTGCTTTGAGTCCTGAGCTTCTCAGCCATTGCTGGGATTTTTCTCTGTCTATTTCTTTCGCACTTAGTTTAGCCCAGTATTTACCATGTAGGGGCTTTTCTTGCCATCGTTTTATCATGGTCCGTTGCTGTTCTAGTTTTAGTTTGGATTTCATTTGTTTTATAGCTTTTGTTGTTTCTTCTTCTTCTTCTTCGTATTTGTTAGGTAGATTGATTTCTTGTTTGTATTTGTCAGCTTCCTTAAATACTGAAAACAGTTTTTTGTTTTGCTCGTGTTTTGTGGCTATTTGTATTAGTTTCCCTTGCTTCTGGAGTAGGTATTTTTGCAGTCCTATGGTGGTTATTTTATAATAGTTTTCTAGCTGTATAAGACCCCTGCCACCTTCTGTGCGTTGTATATATAGCCTTTCTATGTCAGATTTTGGGTGGTGCATCCTATATCCTGTCATTATTTTTCTTGTTTTCCTGTCTATTTTACATAGTTCGTTTAGTGTCCAGTTAAGGATGTTGTAGCTGTAGCTTATAACTGGGACAGCTAAAGTGTTGATACCCATTATCTTGTTTTTAGCATTGAGCTCTGTTTTTAGTATTGATCTAACTCGTCTATAGTACTCTTTCTTTATTTTTTCTTTCATTTGTGTATGTTGTATCCTATCTAGTTCATTGACTCCTAAATACTTATATGGTTGGCTTTCGTCTAGTTCTCTTATTTCATTGGCTTTATCTAGTGTTATATTGCTACTTTTAACTAATTTTCCTCTTTTCAGGGTTGCTTTGGCACATTTTTCTAATCCGAATTTCATTTCTATTTCCTTGGTAAAGCCGTGTACTGTCTGTAGTAGTGTTTCTAGCTCTTTGTCGTTTTTTGCATATAATTTTAGGTCATCCATATATAGAAGGTGGCTGACTGTTTTTCCATAGCATTTGTAACCGCATCCAGTTCTATTTAGCAATTCTGTTAGAGGTGTGAGTGCCAGGCAGAACAGGAGTGGAGAGAGCGTGTCTCCCTGGAATATTCCTCTTCTAATGGGGATGGCTTTCGTTTTCACAAGTCCCTCTTTTGTTTGGAGCTGTAGCACTGTCTGCCATTTGTTCATTGAGTGCTCTATGTATTTTATGATAATTGGTGCCACCTTGTTTATGGCTAGTGTTTCCAGAATCCACGTGTGGGGAACACTGTCGAAAGCCTTTTGGTAGTCCACCCAGGCCATACTGAGGCCTTTCTTCTTTCTGCGGCTGTCTTCAGTTATGGCTTTATTGATCAATAATTGATCTTTACAGCCGTATGAGCCCTTGCAGCATCCCTTCTGCTCTTCTGGAAACAGGTTGTTATTTTCCAGGTGTTTACTCACTCTCTGTGATATTATTGCAGTAAAGGCTTTGTAGATCGTAGGGAGACAGGTTATAGGTCTATAGTTTTGTGGTTTCTCCGTTTCCGTGGATTTGGGGATTAAGATGGTTTTCCCTTTTGTGAGCCATTCAGGCATTGTTTCTGGATCTGCTATTATGTTGTTAAAGTTTTCTGCCAGCTTTTTATGCATTGCTGGCAGGTGTTTTAACCAGAAATTGGGGATCTTGTCGTGTCCAGGTGCTTTCCAGTTGCTTAGTCTTTGCAGTGTCTGGGTGACCTCTTCAGTTGTTATAGGGGCCCAGAGTTGCTCAGGTGCTAAGTTCGTTGTTTTAATGGTCCTTTTTTGGGGTTGTTGCTTCACCGACCATATTTGTTTCCAGAATTTCTCTAGTTCTTCTGCTGTTGGTGCTGAAGTAATGTCTATTTTATTTTTACCCAGTTCTTGGTAGAGTTTTTTGGGGTTGGATTTGAACTGTTTGTTTTGTTCAAAGAAACGTTGGCGTTTCTCATACCGGCGGATCCTCTGTGCTTTGGCAAGGATGTCTTGCTTTAGTTTTTCTTTTGCCTCAGGTAAGTCTTTTTCTGTAATGCTGTATTTGTACAGTATTTTTGTTTTCTTCTTGTTACTTAGTAGTGTTGATTGTTTACTAATTTCGTTGAGAATCGATAAATCTTTTCCCTTTTTTTTAATTTTGTTCTGGATGTTATTTATCCACAAGGTCTGTTTGGGTGGTAGAACTCCTGTTCGGATGGGTTTGAGTGAGTATCCTGCTTCTTTTGTGGCTGCAGTGGCTGCCGCATATATCATGTCATTTAGCTCAGTGATATTGCCTGTTGTTTCTGTGGTTGTTAGTTCCGTGACGGCCAGGTTTATGCTATTTATTATTGATGTTGTTTTATTGTCTATTTTGATTTTTGGGAGATATAATCTGTGGTCCATTCTAAGATCTGTGGTTTTCAGTTCTTCGGTTATTTTCATTTTCATAGTATCGTAATTATTAGGTTTCCCTTCGTTATTTCCAGGCTTTATATTTGTTTTGCCTTCCTTTTCATTCATATGTTTGTCTGTGGTGTTCTGGATTGGTGCTTTTTGTACACTATTATACATCTCTACGGTCTGGGTTTGTTGTTTTTTGTTTACTTCGTTTTTGCCGGGCATGTTACGTTTGTCCTCGTGTTTTGCTATCTCAGTGTTATTATTATTATTATTATTATTATTTATTATTATTATTATTATTATTATTATTATTATTATTATTATTATTATTATTATTATTACTGCCATTTATATTATTATTCAAATTCTCATTCCTACCTGTTTCCCTAGACTCAAGTATTTTAAGGTTATGTGCTGCTATTATCGGTGCTGTGTTCCTGGTATTTGAAAATCCAAATCTGATTATATGTGTGTTTATAATCTTACCATAGTGTGAGCTCCTTGGGAATTGTCTACCTATCACTTCTCTAAACTTAGCTATCAGATTACTCCTGATATTTCTCCCAAATGGGATTATGAGCCAGATTTTATTATCCTTATTATTATCCTCATGGTTATTAATATTGTTTTTAAAGAATTTTAAGTTACCTATGTTGTTTTTATGAGGATACTTTGGTTTATTTAGTTTATTTACTTTGTGTTTATTCCTATTATTATTATTATTATTATTATTATTATTATTGTTGTCAGTTGTTTCAATTCCTTTGCTACCATTTTCAATATAGGAGACCCTTTCTTTATATCCTGCCTTATTTAGTGCTGCATTATAGAAATTAGCTTCATTATTAAATACCCTATTGTTAGCAGATAATTTGGAGAGTCTTAAAGATATATTTTTTACTAGATTCTCTATTATAGCCCTAGGATGGTTACTTGATTTACTTATATACTGTAGGTTTGTTAGGGGTTTGTGGTATGGTCTATATGTTTTATTCTTAATATCTAACATATATATATATATATATATATATATATATATATATATGTATATATATATATATATATATATATATATATATATATATATATATATATATATATATATATATATATATATATATATATATATATGTATATATATATATATATATGTATATATATATATATATATATATATATATATATATATATGTATATATATATATATGTATATATATATATATGTATATATATATATATATATATGTATGTATATATATATGTAAGTATATATATATATATATATATATATATATATATATATATATATATATATATATATATATATATATATATATATATATATATATATATATATATATATATATATATATAATAAAGTAAAGTTGTGGAATACCGTACGAGTGGAAATATATATGAAAGAAGGTCTGAAAATGCACTTATTTTTTTAAAAATATTTATTTACTTAACCGGTTTCACTTTTTTAGAAAAAGATTATCAAAAGTCTTTGAGAATAATAAAAAATGTTAAAAAACAGTTTGAGTATTAAAATGCATATATACATTCTTTGATGATAAAATATATTTAAAGTATAAAGCTTTGTATGAACTTTGTAGTGTTACATACTGATTGTCACACATTCTCTGATATTAAGGTGAAATTGTTAAAAACAGTGTTAAAAACAGTGTATGAAAATACACATATGGAAAAATACATATACATATTCTTATACATATTCTTTGACAATCGAATAAAATTGAGGAGGAACTGACCTGGCCTTTTTCTCTTGTGTATATTGAGGGAATGTTTTACTGTCTTAAGAGACAGTATGACTGGCTAGCTGGGGTGGGAGGGAAGAAGAGTTAAAAAGGATTTTTTAATTTTATTTTTGGTTGGTCTGTGACAGTCTGTCATGGTTCACTGGTTTTTGGGACTGGTTTTGTGCACATCTCTATGTGTGTGTGTATATATGTGTGTTTGTGTCCGTGTGTGTGTGTGTGTGTGTGTGTGTGTGTGTGTGTGCCGTTTTTATTGGTCCCAGAGTTTATTGTGGAATGTGTATATGAGTGTGTGTTTGAGTGTTTTTTGTGTCGGTGGGGATGTTAGGTGTGTGTACGTGAGAGTGTGCGTATATCTCTTTGTCTGAGTGTGTATGTGTTGTTTTGATCGTCCTTGTGGTGTGTGTGTGTGTGAGAGCAACCGTATGTATGTGTGAGGGTGTGTACGTATGTGTGCGTATGTGTGTGTATGTATGTGTGCATCTGTGTGTGTGCGTGGGAGTGTTTTGTGTGAGTGTGGGAGTGTGTGTGTGTCTCTCTGTCTGAGTGGGTGTGTTGTTTTAAATACCTTGTGGTGTGTGTGTGTGTGTGTGTGTGTAAGCAAACGTATGTGTGTGATGGTTCATATGTATGTGTATGTCTATGTCTGTATGTGTGCGTGTGTGGCATGTGTATATGAGTATGTGTGTGTTTTTTTATCTATGGTAGGATGGTGTGTGTATGTGTGTGCACGTTTGTGTGAGTGTGTATGTGTGTGATTAATATTTGTTAGGGTGTTGTGTGTGCGCATGTGTGTGCATGTGTATATGTGTTTGTTTGTGTGTGTGCGTGAGTGCGTTTGTGAGTGCGTGTGTATGTGTGTTTTTTGTGTCGGTGGGGATGTTAGGTGTGTGTACGTGAGACTGTGCGTATATCTATTTTTCTGAGTATGTATGTGTTGTTTTAATCGTCCTTGTGGTGTGTGTGTGTGTGAGAGAGAGCAACCGTATGTATGTGTGAGGGTGTGTACATATGTGTGCGTCTGTGTGTGTATGTATGTGTGCATCTGTGTGCATCTGTGTGTGTGTGTGGGAGTGTTTTGTGTGAATGTGGGAGTGTGTGTATACGTGAGTGTGTGTGTGTCTCTCTCTCTGTGTCTGAGTGAGTGTGTTGTTTTAAATACTCATTGTGGTGTGTGTGTGTGTGTAAGCAACCGTATGTGTGTGATGGTTCATATGTATGTGTATGTCTGTATGTGTGCGTATGTTTATTTGTGTTGTGTGTTGGTGGGGGTGTTATATGTATGTACGTGAGTTTGTGTGTGTCTCTAAGTATGTTTGTGTTTGAGTTGTCATTGTGGTGCGTGTGTGTGTGAGGGAGCAACTGTATGTCTGTGCATGAGGGTGCATGTGTGTGTGAGCATGTATGTGTGTGTTGTATTTATTAGGTGTCCTTGTACGTTGGGTTTATCCAGGTGATGTGTATGTGTGTGCAAGTGTGTTCCGTGTATGTTGGTACTGGGTATGCGTTTGTATGTGTGTGTATGTGGGTATGGTTTGTGTAGTTTCCTGGTGTATATGTGTACATGTTTGTGTGCGCTGTAATTGTGAGTGATTAGTTTTGTTTGTATTGTTAGTACAGTATATGTGTGTATACGTGTGCGTGTGTTTGTGTGAGTGCGTCTATGTGGCTTGTATTTGTCGGGGAGGTGTGTCATTGTGTGTGCATGCTTCTGTGCATGTGTGCTTGTGAGTGTTTGTTGTGATTGTTGGGATTGTATTGTGTGTGTTTTTCTTTTGAGTGTGTGTGTGACATTTTTACTGGGGAACAGGCGTATGGTGTTTGTATGTGTGTGTACATATGTATGCAAATATGCGTGTGTGAATATGATTTGTGGTTGCCGGAGTGGTGTGTAGGTGTGTGCATGTACCTGTTTACATATGTGTGTATGGGTGTTGGTTGTGGTTGCTACAATTGTATTGTAAGTATATATATGCATGTGTTTTTTCTTGAAATGTATGTGGGTTTGTGCTCTGGTGTGGAGATATTGTGATTGTGTGTGTGTGTATATATGTGTGTAAGTGTGTTCGTGTCGGAGGTTTGCATTGTATTGATGTGTGTGATTTTGCGTATCTGTGTGTCTTTGTTTTGGGCGTGCACCTGGGGAGGGGGCTTATGTTAGAGTATGTTGAGCTGTGGTCTGCTTTTTTGAATAAGATTATTTTCCCTATTTATTCGTGTTTGGTCAGTGGTGTTGTCTGAGCATTGGTATAATGGGAAAACTAGGAATTTGGGGGACTTGTTTTGTGCACAGAGATCTAAGTGCCCACTGAGTAGTATCTGTCTTGTGGTGGGATCCCTCAATTGTTGGCGGTGGACTGTCATCCTTTCTCTGAGAGTAAGGCTCGTTTGCCCTATGTATTCTTTGTGGCACCCTTCACACCTTATGGCATAAAGTAAATTTTTTGATGCGCAGGTGAAGTTATTTTTTATGACAAAAGTGTGTCCCGACTGGAATCTGTATGTTGTTCCTTCAATGAGGTGGATGCAAGTCCTGCAGTTGGAACGACCACATTTTTTGACAGTAGGTGGTGGGCTTGTATTGGGCAATTTTGCATTCGTGAGTAGGTTTTTTAGGGATTTGGGTTGTCTTTTGCTTTTTATTATTTTATGGGTTGCGAGTACTCTTTTTAGACGTGGGTCTTGATTCAGTAGTGGGATGTTTTTGTATATTATTGTGTAAGCTTCTGCATTTCTAGGATTGTGTGTTGAGAGATATGGGAGATTATTTAACGTGCCGTGTATGTGTTTCGGTTTTCGCAGGTCATGGGTAGCAATTGTCTTGACCCGTTCTATTCCATTGTCAACTAATGATGCTGGGTAATGTCTTTCGAGGAGAATTGCCTTTAGTTCTTCGAGTCTTTTATTTCGAGTTCTATAATTAGAGACAATTGTGCAAATTCTTCTCGCAAGGTTGAAGGGAATGTTTGTCTTTGTATGTTTTGGGTGATTGGAGGTGAACAGAAGGTATTGCTTGGAATCAGTCGGTTTGTAATGAATATCAGTCTCAATGCTGGTACCCATTTTTATAATGAGAATGTCAAGAAAAGGAAGTTGGTCTTGACTGTATTCCATTGTAAATTGGATATGGTTGTTGACACTGTTAATTAGAGTTTTGAAGTCAAAGAGTTGGTCGAGTGTGTGGGACCATAGGATGAGGCAATCATCCAAGTAACGTTTCCAATTCTTCAACAGGTATTGGTGGAAAGACAGGCCGTATCTAGTTTTGGATTTGTCGTAGATCTGCAATTCTAAGTAGGCCATCACCAGGTTTGCATATGTAGGGGCAACTTTAGTCCCCATTGCAGTCCCTGATACCTGTCTGTAGGTGTTATCATTAAAATTCAAAAAATTGTTTTGAAGGATAAACTTAAGGCCCTCGATGATGAATTCTTTTTTTATTCTTTCTGGGATCTCATTGGGGTATTTTTCTAGCCAGAATTTAATGGCTTCCAGTCCATATTGATGTGGGATCGTAGTGTAAAGATTTATTACATCAAAGGAAACAATGAAAATGTCTTTATCGGCATGTTTGGGTAGATGATTTAGTAGGTCCAGGTCGTCTCTAACAATACTTGGTATGTGGTGAAGTATTGGTTTCAGGAGGATATCGATAAAGTTGCTTAATCTGTGTGTTTCACAGTTTGGGCCTGCCACAATTGGTCTTAGTTTGAGATCAGTGGGATGTGGTACAGTGATACAGGTGGAAGTGGACTTTTTGCAAGCTTCAGAAATGGCTTTGCTCTTGTGGATTTTTGGGAGTCCATAGAGGTTGCTTGTTTTGCAATTAAAGTTTGTTAGGTAGTCGCATTCCTTTGTTGTTAAGTTGTTTCGATGTTGGCAAATGAGTGTGTTTAATTTGGTCATTGTTCTTGTTTGTTGGTAGTTGACTACTCTTTCATAGTACGTAGTGTCTTGTAAGAGTTGAGATACAGAGTTTTTGTATTGTTGTGTATCCATAATGACGACAGTGCTACCCTTATCTGCTTCTTTGATTGTGATGTCATGATTGTTTCGTAACTCATGGATGATTTTCCATTCGTTTTTACTGGTGTTGGGTTTGGGTTTAGGTTGTGGAAGTTCATTATAAGGAAAGTTCGAAATGTACTCACAAAATTTGTCCAATGTTTTGTTTTTACCTTTTATGGGATTATAATGGCTCTTGTTACGAACCATTGATTCGTCGTTATTGATTTCTTTGTCAAAAAATTCCTCTGTGAGGCGTAATTTTCTACAAAAGTGAGAGACATCATCCTGTATTTCACTCAAGTTGGGGTATTGTGGAGTTGGAGAGAATTTTAGTCCTTTTGAAAGGATTTTAATTTGTTGGTTCGACAGGTTTAGGCTTGAGAGATTCACTAGTTTTGGTTTTTCAAGGTTGGTGTGTACCATCTGGTGTCGTGAGATCTGTTGCCTTGGACTAAAAAATGATTTCTGGGGGTTCTTATGTTTGCGGTATTTTGGTGTGTGTTGAGTTTTCCCCCATTGATGTGTTGCCTGCTAAAGGCGTTTTGGTTATTTCGGGGTCTGGGTAGCTCGTACTGGGTGTAAGTTTGGTTCCTTAAAGTGGGTTGGAACCTCCAATCTTGGTTTAGAGGTGAGTTCCTATATGATGGATGGGGTCTCCGAGTTTGGAACGGATTGGGTTGGAATCTATAATCGTGGTTTGGGGGTGAACTCCTGTGTGATGGGTGGGACCTTCGATTTTGGAACTGTTCTAGTGTGGGCTGGGATCTATAGAGTCTGGTAAAGTTCTGTCTTGGGTTGGTGGGTACCTGGGTTCTTTTGATAGGGTTGTAGTTATGTCTGTAAGTTCTGTTACTGTTGTTGTCAGGAGTCGGAGTGGTGCGTGTTTGGTGTTTTCTTTGTTGCTGGTGAGGTGTGTGAATTTTAGGTATTTTTTTAAGATATGGGTTGCTTGTAAGGTGTTCGTTTTTAAACACCGTTTCATAATTGGTGAACCAGGTGTTTTTTTTCCTTTCGTTGGAGAGATGTCAATTCTTCATCCTCACAGCTTTTTCTCTAGAGTTTGGTAGTTTCATCAAAGACTGCACCTTCACAGCATTTTGAAATTTCAGTTAGCATTTCGTTGTCAAGGGCCTTGAATTTTTCTTCACTGGAATTGGCTCTTAGCCGTAACAGTTCTATTTCTGTTTTGAATTTTTCGAAAGACAGATTTTCTCTGAGTTTTTGTTGGTTTTCTGGTTCAATTTGGATGGGTTTTATCTGCAGTTTTTTGGGTAGGATGATTGGAGTGGTGTTGAGCCACTTTTCATAAATGTCTGCTTTGTTGTTATTTTTTATGAAGTTCCAGAAAGCAAATTTGCGGGCTGTGAGGTTTTTTGTCCAGATGTTGTTAAGAGTGTTTTTAATTGAGTAACAGTCTGTGGTGTGTTCCTGCTTTTGAAGTATTGTTGTCTCTATAGATTTGATTAGATTTTGTAATGTTGGGATGATGTCAGGGGTTTGATTAACTGTTTTAGCCTCCAGGAGTCCATTTAGGTATAAATGTGATTGCTCGACTTTGTCAGTTAGGGTTGAGAGTTTGGAGGAGATTTCTTGTAGTTCTTTTAGGATACTTTGGTTCAATAAGTTGTCCGTTTGTTGTGACTTGGGTGGCATTTTCGGGACTCGTGTGGTGTTAATATATAATAAAGTAAAGTTGTGGAATATCGTACGAGTGGAAATATATATGAAAGAAGGTTTGAAAATGCACTTATTTTTTTTAAATATTTATTTACTTAACCGGTTTCACTTTTTTAGAAAAAGATTATCAAAAGTCTTTGAGAATAATAAAAAATGTTAAAAAACAGTTTGAGTATTAAAATGCATATATACATTCTTTGATGATAAAATATATTTAAAGTATAAAGCTTTGTATGAACTTTGTAGTGTTACATACTGATTGTCACACATTCTCTGATATTAAGGTGAAATTGTTAAAAACAGTGTTAAAAACAGTGTATGAAAATACACATATGGAAAAATACATATACATATTCTTATACATATTCTTTGACAATCGAATAAAATTGAGGAGGAACTGACCTGGCCTTTTTCTCTCGTGTATATTGAGGGAATGTTTTACTGTCTTAAGAGACAGTATGACTGGCTAGCTGGGGTGGGAGGGAAGAAGAGTTAAAAAGGATTTTTTAATTTTATTTTTGGTTGGTCTGTGACAGTCTGTCATGGTTCACTGGTTTTTGGGACTGGTTTTGTGCACATCTCTATGTGTGTGTGTATATATGTGTGTTTGTGTCCGTGTGTGTGTGTGTGTGTGTGTGTGTGTGTGTGTGTGTGCCGTTTTTATTGGTCCCAGAGTTTATTGTGGAATGTGTATATGAGTGTGTGTTTGAGTGTTTTTTGTGTCGGTGGGGAAGTTAGGTGTGTGTACGTGAGAGTGTGCGTATATCTCTTTGTCTGAGTGTGTATGTGTTGTTTTGATCGTCCTTGTGGTGTGTGTGTGTATGAGAGCAACCGTATGTATGTGTGAGGGTGTGTACGTATGTGTGCGTATGTGTGTGTATGTATGTGTGCATCTGTGTGTGTGCGTGGGAGTGTTTTGTGTGAGTGTGGGAGTGTGTGTGTGTGTCTCTCTGTCTGAGTGGGTGTGTTGTTTTAAATACCTTGTGGTGTGTGTGTGTGTGTGTGTGTGTAAGCAAACGTATGTGTGTGATAGTTGATATGCATGTGTATGTCTATGTCTGTATGTGTGCGTGTGTGGCATGTGTATATGAGTATGTGTGTGTTTTAACACTGTTTTTAACAATTTCACCTTAATATCAGAGAATGTGTGACAATCAGTATGTAACACTACAAAGTTCATACAAAGCTTTATACTTTAAATATATTTTATCATCAAAGAATGTATATATGCATTTTAATGCTCAAACTGTTTTTTAACATTTTTTATTATTCTCAAAGACTTTTGATAATCTTTTTCTAAAAAAGTGAAACCGGTTAAGTAAATAAATATTTTTTAAAAATAAGTGCATTTTCAAACCTTCTTTCATATATATATATATATATATATATATATATATATATATATATATATATGTGTGTGTGTGTGTGTGTGTGTGTGTGTGTGTGTGTGTGTGTGTGTGTATGTATATATAAATATGTATATGTATCTTTATATATATATATATATGTACATATATACAATATGTGACAATTAGTTGGTTGTTACATATATTTATAGATAAATTCCTCTATTTTACATAATATCGAGGTCTCATTCATTCTTTTGTTGTCATATTATTATTATCAATATACTTCATTTAGAGAATTAACATTGCTTGTTTTCACCTTTTCGATATCAGTGAAGAATCTCACTGGAAAAGTAGATATAAGATTGCCAGGTTTTTGTCTCTCTCACCAAGGTCAGTAGCTATCGAACGCCGACGAAGGGAAATAACCCTGAAATCCGGATCCGTTCGTGCTGCAGATCATGGTGAGAGGGATAACTTCCCTTGGCAAACAGGACACAGTCGTGTGTCGATAAGCCAGCTGGAGGAGATGTCCTCCTGGGGCTAAAAGCAACAGTAACATCCACCCCTAGGGGTCAGCCACACTTAAGTGGCAATATACTACACTTTATATATATATATATATATATATATATATATATATATATATATATATATACATTCGTTACTTAAATACCAGAATGTTTAGAGTGACTTCGAAGTTTCGGCCAGCTAAGACATCGTCGTTGTACTCTACAAAAGTATAGAGTAACCAATCAGATTAATGTAAAATTGCTTTTATAATAACTGAACAGAAAAACGAACATTAATGTGTGTGTGTGTGTGTGTGTGTGTGTGTGTGTGTGTGTGTGTATGTGTGTGTGTGTGTGTGTGTGTGTGAGAGAGAGAGAGATGGGTTCGAATCTCACAAGCAGCTTTCGACTTTTTCTATCCACAAGGATGGTTTCAACCAATATTTACATGCTATTATAGAAATGTTACTTGCTTTTATAGAGGGTTAGTAGAATTCAAGTGTGACGACGCCCTTGGAGAAACCCTGGGTTTCGATGACGATCAACTTGCCAGCCTGTACCGGATGACATTCGGGCCAGGGCCTATGGATAATTTCCAGAAGTCCTTGGCATGGCAATATTACCGAAGAGCCTGACCTGCTCGGGATAAACTCTACAGGCATGGTTCTTCATCTTCGCCAACATGCTCAAGATGCGGGTAGAACAGTGAGACTGTTCTACACGCAACTGTGCAGTGTCTGATGATTTCAGAACTATGGGTTTATGTCGAGCAACTGCTGTCACGACTGGAAAGAGTAGAACTGTTATCCGAGTCAATAATTAAGATTGTTCCACCGACTTCTCTGAAGAGGAAAGAGCAGGCTTGTTTCCTCTGTGCAGTGGCTATCGCAAAGGAAGTAGTATGGAAGACGCGAGTGAAAGGGATTGTAACGGACATCTTAGGTTGGTTAACTTTTTCCTTTTCCATCCGAAAACGAAAATAAGGCTAGAGAGTAGATGCTTGTCACAAAGTGCATTCGAGAAAGATGGAAGATTGTTACGAGCATGTTGAGAGTGAATGAACCTACTTGAGTGAGAACAAAAAGGAAAAACTCAAGTTTCAGTGTTGGTACGTGGTTTGTGGGGTTGGCCGCGTCCCTCACTCCATTCTATTTTAATCCACTGGATTTTCAAATTTTTCATTTATTTCCAACAATATGTCTCACTTCACGTTGTTAATTATTCGTTACCAAAACCCTTGTCTATCATTGTAACGTCCCCTCTTTGTGTAGACCAGCATGGTTAAATAAAAATTAGATTTTATTTTACTAATTCGTTCTTATTATTTGTATTATTTGTACTACTTATTGATTTTTTATCGACTATTCCTATACCACATACCACACACCATCCACCACCCACCAACTACCACCCACCACCCACCACCCACCACACACCACGTACCACCACCCCTCTCCTTCTCACGCATGCATGCACACATACGAACGCACACATAACTTCACACACACAACCCTCTACACGCAGACATACACAACGCACACACATACATGCACACACATATACATGCACATACATATACACGCACACACGCAAGCACACACACACATGAACGCACATATACCTCCACGCGCACAACACACACACAACACGCACATACATGCACACACATACACACACATACATGCACACATGTACATACACGCACACACACACACACACACGCACAAGCACGAACGCACATATACCTCCACACACGCAACACACATACATGCACACACATACATACACATATATGCATATACATACGCACACACAAATATGCACGCACGCACATATACATACACGCACGTACATACACGCACACACATACATACACGCACGCACACACACACACGCACGCACACATGAACGCACATATACTTCCACACACACATGCATACACACACATAATACAATCACACACACACATACGAACACAAAAACAGGAACGCACATATGCCTCCACACATATAAGAAATTATTAAAAAACTAAAAGGAGCCAACAATTTGCTTCGACTTATATACATTATTTGATTTACGAACAATCCATATCCATGGATCTCTTCAGGGTTTTGGTTCCAGAGACAGGCAAAATTCCATGTAAAACGACTGCCAGGTTGCAAAATACTGATTAGAAATACCTATATTTAGGAGTATGAGCGTTAACTATTCAAATACATAACAAGTACCATAAAAGAACAAAATCATAGGACAAAATAATTAAGTAAAGAGAATCTCCAACTTACAAAATGTTTCTATGTATCTCCAATATCAATTCAAATGCATTCAAGTCGGAAATAATCGCTGGCTATTTTAGTAATATATAACAACAACAACAACAACAACAACAACAACAACAACAACAACAACAACAATAATAATAATATATAAATAAATGAAGTATCAAGAGTCCTACGTAGTTTAAGAGACGGTAATAAATCGTTAATCAATATTTATGCTATAAATATGCCTGTGTATGTTCGAAAAGACATTTCTAGTATATCAACTTATTATCCATTTATATGCAACATTTTTCAAATATTTATAATTACTCAAAGAAATCATATATAAATTACATATAATCATGATATAGTATTATATTAATATAATGATAAAATATAACATTTCTCATTTATTTATAGTTACTGATATAAATATTATTCAAATTAACTAACAAATAATGTTCTTTATTTCCGTATTGTATCGAAGGGAGAAGCTAGTAAATAAAATAAACAGAAACTTAACTCTACGATAATTATAACCTATACTGTTTCTTAGATAAAGAAATAATAAACCAGAAATATAAATAATAAATATGAAAATTTTACTAAGGGCGTAGGAGTGGCTGCGTGGTAAGTAGCTTGCTCATCAACCACATGGTTCCGGGTTCAGTCCCACTGCGTGGCACTTTGGGCAAGTGTCTTCTACTATAGCCTCGGACCGACCAAGGCCTTGTGAGTGGATTTGGTAGACGGAAACTGAAAGAAGCCCGTCGTATATATGTATATATATATATATATATGTATGTGTGTATGTGTTTGTGTGTCTGTGTTTGTCCTCCCAACATCGCTTGACAACTGATGCTGGTGTGCTTACGTCCCGGTAACTTAGCGGTTCGGCAAAAGAGACCGATAGAATAAGTACTAGGCTTACAAAGAATAAGTCCTGGGGTCGATTTGCTCGACTAAAGGCAGTGCTTCCAGCATGGCCACAGTCAAATGACTGAAACAAGTAAAAGAGTAAGTCTTTCAGAAGTAACTAAATTAGAAGTTACTGGAATGAAGGTTATTCAAAGTAACTAGCAAATAATGGTCCTTATGTACGTAAATTCCCGGAGGGAGAATTCCGTAAATGTAAATAAACAAAAGTATAAACGTAAAATATAGATCTACGATAATTATAACCTATATCACTTCTGAGATAAAGAGATCATAAACTATCTATATATATAAAAATGAGAATGTGTGTCTGTCTGTCTGTGTGTGTGTTTCCCTAAAACTCGAGAACTACACAACCAATTTCATTCAAATTTTACACATGTCTTACTTAGGGTTCCGGTTGTGTTTTAGTAAAAAAATTTTTTTAACTTCTTGCATAGTTCGAGCCCACGGCAACATAATATCTCCTCCACTATTTAAGTATTACGTGTCAAAAGTGAAACAAAAACACTCATGTCAAATACTTTCACTTTAAAAATGAAACTATTCCACTAACTGAAACAATCACATTTCGATACTGTAATGACAGATACTTTCACTTTAATGGTGTGTGTGTATATATATATATATATATATATATATATATATATATACACACATAGAGAGAGAGAGAGAGAGAGAAAGAGAGAGAGATGTATATGTATACATATACATGTATATGTACACGTATATGTATAGATATATATATAGATATAGATCTATATGCATACATGTATATGTATACATATGTGTAGATGTATATATATAGGTGTACATCTAATATGTACACATATATAAATGCATACAGATATCTATACATATATACACCCATACACACACACATATATATGCACACAAACACACACATTAGTCATTTGTTTTCTTATCCAAAACTACGTCAAAAGTATTGAATGGATCTTTAAGAAATTTGGAAATTATATTCTATGCATAATGGCCATAACCCCCATGAAAATTCATATATTTTTGATGTTGATGAAATTTTAACCATACAGATTACACACAAATAAAGTAATATTTCTAAAAAATTTTCTTCTTAGAAGTTACAAAGACCCCTTCATGGGGACTTCACACCCACAATTTAGTCATTTTTCCTAAGCAAAGACGAATACAGTTGTACCATTAGTAGCTATAGGGTCACCCGAACATAACAGATGAGCATTATTTGTAATTCAACGGTACAACAGTGTAAGACTATCCTTTCAGATATACTTACATTGTGATTTCTGTAATGTGGTGCATAAATTGTCAAGTAAATGAGACTCATCTTTGCCTCCACTGATTCACTTGCAAAGTGATGAGTAAAATTATTTCGTTGCAGACCTCCTTTGAGTCTTTTTATTACCACTGCGACACATATAGTCCCCAGTTGGTAACATTGATTTCAAGGCCTTCCCAGATGAGTGACTGGTTGTTCGAAGACATTTATTGATTGTAAATATTTTCTGCCCAGTTACCTATCGGTAGAGTGGTCATTTGCAAACTCCAGAGGCGACACTTTCATTTCCCTTTACTCCAAACGTCACACATTGTTTCTATTGAGTCATGCCCTTCCAATTGCTATAGATCCATAATGCATCTTAAAGCTGTACCTGTCACCTGTATGGTGAGGAATCCTACATTGGGGAGTAGTAACGACGAGGCTACGGTAGCTGACTGATTATCGTGATCATTCGTCTTTTGCTTTCCTGTAGCTTTGCTCTCTTTTACAAACCCAGTGAACATACATATATTTCCTATTTTAAAGAAATTCAAACAATACATATTACACACAAGTTAAAAAGATTCCCAACAATTAAACTTCTCTGGTTGACATTAATACACCCATCACCAATAGGGGTCTTAACTCCCACAATTTTCAGCTCCATGAGCTCCATTTTTCAGGAGCAAAATTCTTTTAAGGTCCATGTAGTGTCTTAGGCCAAACAAATTTTTAACTTCCTGCATAGTTCGAGCCCACAGCAATATCTTATCTCCTCCACTATTTCAGTATTATGTGTCAAAAATGAAATAATAACATCACTCTACTGTAATGTCAGATACTTTCACTCTAACACTGAAACTATTCCACTATTTCAGTATTACCTGTCAAAAGTGAAACAATAACATGTCGCTACTGTAATTTCAAATATTTTCACTTTAATATTTTCAATTTCATACTGAAACTATTAAAGTGAGACTATACTCTCACATATATACAGGCATACTATAAGATCCAAGTAAAAACATTCCCAACAATTCAACTTCTCTGGTTGACATTAACACCCCCCCCCCCTCAATAGGGGCTTTCATTCCCACATTTTAGAGCTCCATGAGCTCCATTTTGCAGGAGCAAAATCTTTTTCACAGCTTCCAGAAGACTGAAATTTTGGAATATGCGCATAAAGATCAATAGTATGGGATACATGTCTCATGATTAGAATTTTTTTAGGGTGTGTAAAGAGGGAAAGAACCCTCATGTGCAATTTTGATGAAATTCGAATCATATGTATTCCAGTTCCTTACAGAAAATATAACAGAAAAGTCTCATTTTTCAATTGCATGTAACACGGGCAACGCCGGGTATCTCTGCTAGTAAATAATATATTTCAAAATTTTACTAAGTCTTTATATTATACTAGCAGAAATACCCGGCGTTGCCCGGGTTAAAGAGAATAATGAAATTTAAAAACGCCGTCTAGACTACGCATCATCTTTATATATAGAGATGTATATACACACACGCACCCAAACACACGTATATATATGTATATCAATATAAATATATGAAAGTCAATGAAGTTTCGTAAAAGAAGGTGATCATGTACATACTTTCTTGCTGTTGTGATTATAACACCTCATTGTAAACTATGTTCCTTGTTTTCCCTTGTGGAGCATATACAAATAGGTTTTTTGTTGCTGCCCACTCTTGAGCAGCCAACATACTGTTGTCCATGTGAGAAGCAGGGCTCTTCCAAGAGAAGACCAGCTACAGACAGTGTTTGACCCTGATATTTGTTTATGGACATGGCAAAAGTCACACGAAGGGGGAATTGTAGTCTTCTGAATGTAAAAGGAATATCTGCTCCTGATGGAGTCAGAGGAATTCTTGGAATAAAGACGTCATTCCCTTTTGCACATCCAGAATGAATGGTAGCCTCGATAGCGTGTGACATCATTTTCTAAATAATGCTCATCTGTTATGTTCGGGTTAAAATTTCATCAACATCAAAAATATATGAATTTTCATGGGAGCTATGGCCGTTATGCAAAGAATATAATTTCCAAATTTCATAAAAAGATCCATTCAGTACTTTTGACGTAGTTTTGGATAAGAAAACAAATGACTAATGTGTGTGTTTGTGTGCATGTGTATGTGTGTCTGATGGGTGTATATATGTATAGATATCTGTATGCATGTATATATGTATATATGTGTACATATTACATGTACATCTATATATATATATATATATACATCTACACATATGTATACATATACATGTATGTATAGATCTATATATATATATATACATATACGTGTACATCTATATGTATACATATACATCTCTCTCTCTCTCTTTCTCTCTTTCTCTCTCTCTCTCTCTCTGAAAGTATCTGTCATTACAGTATCGAAATGGTGTACATATACATGTATATGTATACATATACATCTCTCTCTCTCTCTCTCTCTCTCTCTCTCTCTCTCTCTCTCTCTCTCTCTTTCTCTCTATCTATCTCTCTTTCTGTCTCTCTCTTTCTCTCTTTCTCTCTCTGTGAAAGTATATGTCACTACAGTATCGAAATGTGATTGTTTCAGTTAGTGGAATAGTTTCATTTTTAAAGTGAAAGTATTTGACATGAGTGTTTTTGTTTCACTTTTGACACGTAATACTTAAATAGTGGAGGAGATATTATGTTGCCGTGACATTGGTTGCGTAGTTCTCGAGTTTTAGGGATTCACACAGACAGACAGACAGACAGACAGACAGATAGACACACACACATTCTCATTTTTATATATATAGATTATATATATATTTACATACACACTTACACACACAGACACACACATATATAAAAATTTATATATATATACACAAATGAGTGGACAAACGAAAGAAGCGCACTCGACCAATTTATTGGGAGTTACATGTATGGATCAGAACAGCTTGATTCAAATTCGTTGGTACTCTTGAGTTTCAAGCGCGATGCTAGTCGTCAGCCATTTTGAATTTCAATGACAGAAGTTGATTGTTATTACCGTAAGGTGGGCTACGATTGGGCTACGTGGTGTCGTGGTTTGATGTTGGTATATGGGTGACAGTTAGTTGGAAAGTACTACATGGCGAATAGGAAATTGACGAGGTGGAGGACAGTAAATAGACTAGAAGCTGGTCAGGTTGTTGGTTGGGGGAGTAGAAAGGGGCGGCATGTGCAAGTATATTGTTCTATATGTGGGTGTGCAGACGCGCCTATATAGTTTTAAGTGCATGCATATATTGATGCGAGTGTGCGCATCTGTACATAGACGCGCACGTGCACGTCTGCACACATACACGCAGGCGTATGTGTATACGTGTGAATGAGTGTGCATGTCTGCGCGTGCGATTTCATCCAAGCGCACACGTGTGTGTGTGTGTGTGCGTGTGTGTGTGTGCGCGTGTGTGGGCAGACGTGCGCGCCCATGTACAGATGTGGATACTCGCATCAATATACAAATACACAAAAAACTTTCTGGGCGCGTCTGTACACCCACAGGCCGCCTCTTCCAACTTCACTCCCAACAATCTGACCGACTTCTAGTCTATTTCCTGTCCTCCACGTGGTCAATTTCCTGGTTGCCATGTAGCATTGTCCAACTAACTGTTACCGATACTCCAACATCAAACCACGACACCGCGTGACCTACCTCGACCAATCGCAGCCCACCTTACGGTAATAACAATCACTTTCTGTCATTGAAATTGAAAATGGCTGACGTTTAGCGTTGCGCTTGAAACTCATGAACTCATGAGCATCAACGAATTTGAATCAAACTGTTTTGATATATATATATATATATATATATATATATATATATATATATATATATATATATACATCTCTCTCTCTCTCTCTCTATATATATATATATATATATATATACACCCACACACACACATACACACTCACATATATATATACTACATGGATTAAAGCAACCCTCTACCAAGTATATAAACACCATCTTCCGCTCTATAACACCTTCAACACAACCTAACATCTATAAATACAATAGTCATTTCTGTCCAATTCTGTAGATATCCGACCCGGAATAAAGTTACCATGGGATTTTATGCGCTGTTTTATCATTCTGATTTCGTTCCTCGTTGCTCCCGCAATAGGTTAATATATCGGTTTAGTCTTCTGGTTCTGATCTTCGTAGTGTTATCACTACCAGCATGTTCTCCGTCTGTTTCTTACCTTGTTATGAGTCTTGAAGATTAGGTGTAATCCTCCAATCATCCAGGTGTATTGAATACTTCGTGTTAAATATCGTTTAAGGTTCCCTATAGATGCTACTTCGAGGGCATATAGAAATTTGTTCTGTGTAACACGATTTTTGTCCTTGGGTAGCAACTGCTATTTCCTATTTGCTTACCCCTAGAAAGTATGAAAAATGGCTAATATTTCCTTCAAACTTAACTTTTATCACATTTATTCACAACCCCAAAATTCCTCTCAACATATAGCTATGACGCTCCTCTTGTTCATGATCAGCGATGCACATATTATCAACCACTAAGGGACATGCTCAAGTACTTAAGGTCAAGCAACTGACAAGCAAATCTGTGGTATTGAGTAGAATATTTGCTATAACGATAGTTCTGCTTCAGCAACTCAGTGCTAAATTTGCACCGTAATGGAAATGTAATGGAAAATAGGTCAGTTTCAAAGCATTGATGTCCAGGTCTCAATAGCAAAGCTTGAAGTGAATAGTTGTCATTTCCTTTGATTTCTAGATTGAAGCAAATAGGAAATAACATTTACTGATCAGAGAAAAAACATAGTGTAATTTGAAGAATGTTACTTGTCTTTTCATTGATGAAATCGTCAGGCAGGGATGATAAATCTTTTGTGACATACTTCTCCGAAGATTTATTTATTCGGTGCACTGAGCTGGGTTCACCTTGTGTCACTGGCTAAAAACAAGCAAAATAATATGCTTCTGTTGTTACTGACGTTCTTTAAATTTGTTGTTTTCGTAAGTTTTATCTTGTATTTGTTTATCTTAATGTCTGTTCCAGTATTTGTTTATCTTAATGTCTGTTCAGTTTCAATTATTGCTATTTTATATTTACCACGCCTGCGGCTAGAACCTGTTTTCGCTTCCTCCAGAACTGATCATCTTGAATCACTAACAAAAAAAATATTTGCAAAAATATATCAAAAATTTATAGGAAATTCATTTTGCTACTACAGGGCAATAGAGCGGGGGTGGGGGCGCTGAAATGCCTTAGACGTCTTTGCTGGAAAGATAAAGCGTAAAGTATTTTCTCCCAGTGAACTATGAAAATCCAGGTCTTCTCCGAAGTAGTAGTAGTAGTAGTAGTAGTAGTAGTAGTAGTAGTAGTAGTAACGGAGAGAAGGAAACGAGTTTCTTTATTGATAACAATAATTAGCAAAAGAAGAGGTACAACTAAACATAACTGAAATAACTGAAAATGTTGGCATTATAGATGTAACTTTGGCGAAGTGGTAAAGAAAAAATTCTACAACCTACTCAATAAGTCATTTTTATGTGATTCTTATTTCCCTTGCCACCAGTAATATGAAATATCAGTATCGTTCCTTCAGACCTTCAGACACGTACGCATGCGCATACACACACACACACACACACACACACACACACTTGCATACATGCATACATGTGAGCAAAGACATACACACACATGCAAACACACACACACTCACATACGCGCACACTTGTACACATGTATACATATGATCAAATATATACACACACATACACGCACAAACGCACGCTAGCGCGCGCATACGAGTGCGGTGGGAATGACATATATGAATCCAAGAGAGAAATATGTATATGTGTTGCTAAAGCTGAAAGGAATATAGAGATGGAAAATTCAAGGAAATATTCAATGAAGTGCCTGTAAAATGGCAAGTGTTGGATTGTAAATCTTTCAAACGTGATTATTCCATCCTCCAACCTTCCTGTTTGGACTAGAGGGCGCTGCTGTTGTTGCTGCCATTGTGATTATTTTTGCTGGTGACGTAGTTATTGTTGTTATTTATAATGATGTGGTCAAGGAACTATGAGATATTGAAATTACATATCTCTAGAGAAGCAGCAGTAAAAAAAAAAAAGAAAAAGAGGCAAATATTGGTAAGGAAAATGAACAAAATATAAAATTTCCAACTACTTCCGGTAGGATATATATATATATATATATATATATATATATATATATATATATATATATATATATATAGTTAAGTTAGTGTGATTGCTGGAATTTCCTTACTCCAATATATCATCAACGTTATATTTCAGCCTGAATATAAAACTAACATCGACTCGCACGCAAGCCATTATTTAAGCTAGACTCTTGACAACGTTATCATCTAGAGAGATGTGCTAAAAAAATAAAAACCAATGGCTGAATGTTGAATTATGTCACAATCACTGCCGTCACCATCATCAACTGTGCAAGTTGTATAATTTTTTGAAGTATTTGTAAATCCCGTTGTTTGAGTCTTTCGCCTCTTTGTGATGATATGGTCGATTAATCATTGAAAATTAAACCTACAGAAAACTAGCATATAATATTAGTTTCAAATTTTTGGCACAAAACCAGCAATTTAGGAGGAAGGGCTAAGTCGATTACATCGACCCCAATACTCGACTGGTATTTAATTTTATTGACCCTGAAAGGCAAAGTTGACCTTGGCAGAATTTGAATTCAGAACATAAGAACGGACGAAAAGTCACGATGCATTTTGCCCAGTGTGCTACCATTTCTGCCAACTCACCGACTTAAGCTAGCATATTATTGGGTTGTCCGGAAAGTTCGTGCCGATTTTTCAAAAGGTTCTTCACACTCAACTCATGTGGTACCCAAACATCGTAGCGATTTGTGTACCCAAGCTTTACTAGGTGCTCATGAACGACGGATTTTGATAGGTTGAAGCTTTCTGCCCAATTCTCGGGTTGTGCAATGTGGGTTATTCTCAATTAATGACTTGATTAGGTCATCATCTGTAGTGGATGGTCTGCCTGATCGCTCTTTATCAATAAGGCTACAATCTCCAGCTCGGAACCTTGTGAACTACTTCCGTACAATTCTTTCGGATAAAGAAACATCACCGTAAACTGCGCATATTTCTTTGGTTGCTTGTGAGGCATTTTTCTCTTTACGGAAAAAGAAAAGCATCAAGTGCAGAAAATGAACTTTCTTATCTTCCATTTTAAAGGGTTACAGAATTAACACAGGTTATAGGAACATAAACCTTCTTCCACGAAAAGATAGCTTAAACAACTCTAAATGGAAGTGTAGTCAAATCCTATTTTATGGACTCAACTATATTCTAAAATAAGTCGAAAGGTAAGCTACTATAAATCGGCAGGAACTTTTCGGACAACCCAATAATATTACATGTAAATATGAACTGACTATCTTTACTAGAAAATGATATAAAGTCACTTTAATAGTGAGTGTTTCTAATTCAAAGGAGATAATGAGTGATTGCACTCCTTGTGTTTGGTTGTAATATTTACTGATAGCTACCGATGTGTCAATAAAATTGTTGTTTAGGTTCTTGATCAGCCATGATCAAGCAGACGTATGAGTAACGACGCTCTAGCAATGACCACTCCAACTTGTTTTCAAATATTCTGTATCTAGCGCTTTCTTTGTCGTATATCACTAATGGCAACTGCTGCTTTCACGATTTTTAATATGAAATGTGAATGCTGTTGTTTAGCTTATAGGTTAATTTTGATAAAAGAGATCTTGCCATCAAAGATAGTCCAGCCGTGACTATCCCGTTTTTTCAAACGTCACTTTTATCAGCTGTTACAGGAAATGTCAATGATGTTTAAATCCCCGGTCAGCCTTGAACAAATAGAAATGTAATTAAGACGTTCCAATCGTGACAGTTCCGTCCATTTTTCGGACGCGGTGTATCTCAGACAACATAATCTAATATCAATGGCGGTAACTGTTGTGTTGAATACACACGAGGTGTGTCATTATGATAAATATACTCAACTGTCGCTCAATCACAAATATCACACATCAAAGAATTCCAGTTAAGGATAATTCTTCTATTTTACCTGAAGACATTTACAGGAAGTGAAAACTCTACACTCCATGTCAGTCAGGTTAATTTCCAGAACTCACAGGTAGGTGTGATAATTAAGTCATCAAGATGATTGTTAAGTCACGTGAAGGACACAAGTTGAAATATCTCTTGAAAATGGCGTTAAATGTCTGACACGTATAGAGGCTAGTTCGTTATATTAATGACGGTGAGAGGGACAGGAGATTGTTTTTAACTTGGTACGGAACAAATATGGCAAGATGCTTTGTTCAAAGGTTACTGTTTTTTAATACTCTTTTTTTTTTATCTCCGCCGATATATAAATAAGCGAAAGATACTTATACACAGGTATACTCACTGCACACATACTTGCGCAGGTAC
>NC_142942.1:32764128-32774128 GCF_046866305.1 Octopus bimaculoides
TAGGGGCTTCCTGTCATAATTAAGAAACAGTTCCCCAGAGGCCACAAGTATTACAAACTCTTCAACCCCCATAATGACAAGGTGTGCTACTCCTGCTAAGACAACATCGCATCTAACATCGCACGCATCAACAGACGTAAAAATGCACCCGAACACCTCCCAACCCCAACTTGCAACTGTCAAAACCCCACCATGTGCCATGTAGAAGAATCCTGCCGTAGCCATCCTAACATCATCCGATGCCATTACTAGGCAATATACAGGTATGCCAGCTAATGACTTCAAGGGAAGATATCCCCAACATAAGCACTCGTTTAGATCCAGAGACAGAGAGAACGATACTTCCTTGTCTCGTTTTCTCTGGAGACTCCGTGACCTCCAAGACGAAACATTCAGTATCAAGTGAACTATTGTCGACAGAGTGCCACCATATTCACCATACTCTGCAACAATCTCCAGTATCCATCAACAAGAAATACGATTTATCTTATTGTTATTACCCGAGGTATGCCCTTCTGGTAAATTTCAGGCCTCTGACTGCTGACAACCCAGATATACCATCTTAGAACCAACTAGTACTCTGCACCGCCTGCACCAAGGTCACAGCCACCAACCAAACCCATGAGTAGGACCGACAATTACCAATCCCCAACACTTACCCACCCCAAATGCTTACCAGCCCAAAACGCTTACCAATCTGCAACGTTTACCAATTCCCAAAGCTTACCAATCCCCAACGCTTGTTATGCGCGTGTACATTCATGCATGCACGCGCACGTGTACGCATGTGCGCGCGCATGCGTATATGTGTGTACCCTGATATGCATGCATGCGTATATACATATGTACATATAAATGAATACGTGTGTGTCTCTGTGCTTACATGAGCATACATGCATATGTATGCGCGTGTATTTGTGCATGTGCGCGCGCATGTTCGTTCATGTGTGTGTGTGTGTGTGTTTGTGTGTGTGTTTGTGTGTGTGTGTGTGTGTGTGTGTGTGTGTGTACATGTGTGTGTTGTCGTGCGCACCCATGTACAGACGCACACGCTCGCATCAATATAGGCATGCATGCAAAACCATATGAACGCATCTACAAACCCACATATACATTTGCATACTGGCAAATTCCACCCTTTCCTACTTCTCCTCAAACTACCCGATCGATTTCCTGTCCTGCACGCGGTCGGTTTCTTGTTCACCATGCGGTATTTTCGAACTAAGTGTTACCGATATATCAACATCAAACCATGATACCGCTTGACCTTCCTCGACCAATCGCAGCTCACCTTACGGGAATCACAATCAACTTCTGTCATTGAAATTCAAAATGGCTGAAGACTAGCACCACGCTTGAAACTAAAGAGTACCAACGAATTTGAATCAAACTGTTTTGATCCATATATACCTACTCGAGTATGATGGGATTTTACACAGTTCCTGTTTACCAAATTCCATTCACGGGTTATTGATCAACTTGAAGCTATGGAAGAAGATACTTGCCCAAGGTATCAAGTCCTAGAATGAAGGAATCAAGACCTGGGAACTGCGTGGTTGTGAAATAATCTTCTGAACTGCACAGACCCACATGCTTCCACCTGAAGTATTAAATTTCATATATGTTCGTCTGGTGTTCAAATCCTGCTACTAGCATTGCATTGTTATAGCGTTCGATATGTTATATCTAAAAAATGATCGATGCTTCTCTTTCATTATTAAACACCAATGTCCCTAACAATCATTGCGATATTTTAAATTTTCAGAGTCAACCAACCCACACGACAATGTAATACCACGAACAAAGTAGGGTTTTTCTACACCAGAGGTTCTCAATTATTTTTTGCCTATGGAACCCTGTGGTTCCTATTTTTCTCTACTAGATTCTCATAGCCATTAAATGCTTAAATAAAACTTATACTTTTATAATTAAATATTATTAGGAATTGTATAAAAAAAAGTTGCTGAAATATTTTGTGTATTGTAGAAGTATAACCAATTTATTACACATTAATCTGAACAGCAAAATATGGCCCCCAAGGGCCATGTGGACTCCGGTTGAGAATCACTGATCTACACAGAAATAACAACCAAGTTTCTTTCAAATTATACACTATCACCTTATTAAAGGAAAACGGTATATTAAGCAATACATACATACATACATACATACATACATACATACATACAAACAGACAGACAGACACATTTACATACGTATATACATATATATAATCTGTGGTTCATATAAATTCACTTCCATTCAAAAACACTTCAGTATAAACACAAATTAGTGTCATGTTTGATGAGGTTTGCACTCCTGATTGGAATTAATTCACTTGCCTCCACTTATACAACCGATATCGACACAGTATTCCCCCAGAATAGAATGTTGTCTCCATCACTGAAACTAGGTAACACATCCAAAACCATTTGATAAAGTATGTACGAGATGAGATTAAATGAAAAACCTGGCTGCAACAAGATCGATGGAGCCATCTCCAATATATTTTATTATTTACTTATTCGTTCTCATAAATCTTATCTTTCTTTCCGCCATGAATATTCTATTTTATTTATTTTTAATTTAGTTATCCTTTCTGATATATTCAGAATATTCTGGAAGCGAAGCTGAAGCAAAGAATATTGCCATTTTGTACAAACATAAGTGTCGAAAGTTAATTTATGGAGGAAAGTTTCTACTTTTTGGAAGTTAATCAGCGGAAGACAGTTGAGAGGAAAGGCTGTTGTCATGTCTCATGTGGTGCCGTTTATTATGACCTCCTAAACTGATAGGGTCAATTAAATGAGGGGACAGCGCCCATGTTCAATGGTGGTGCAATGACCTCTCAAGTTACCAAAGCGGATATACTGAGAAGAAGAATATATATATCTACGAAACTTTAAGGCGTGTAGAGCTGAATCAAATTGTTTATATATGTATATATATATATATATATATATATATATATATATATATATATATATATATATATATATATATATATATATTTATATATATATATATATATATATATATATATATATATATATATATATATATATATATATATGAATCAAGGCGTAGCTGTGGCTGTGTGGTAAGAAGATTGCTTTTCATCCACAAGGCTCCGAGTCCTGTTCTACTGCGTGGTACCTTGAGAAAGTGTCTTCAACTGTAGCCTCGGGCGACCAAAGCCTTGTGAGTGGATTTGGTAGATGGAAAACTGAAAGAAGTCAATCGTATGTGAATGTGTGTGTGTGTGTGTGTGTGTGTGTATGTGTGTATGTGTGTGTGTGTGTGTGTATGTGTTTGTGTGTGTCTTTGTGTCTCTGTTTGTCCCAACCACCACCTGACGTCAGTTGTTAGTGTGTTTACGTCCCCCGTAACTTACCGATTCGGCAAACGTAATTGATAGAATAAGTACCAGGCTTTAACAAAATACTGGTGCCGATTCATTTGACTGAAAGTCCTTCAAAGCAGTGCTCCAGCATGGTCGTAGTCTTAAGACTGAAAAAAGTAAATGAATAAAAGAATATACATGCATACATACACAGGCGCGCGCACACACGTACACACGTACACACACACACACACACACACACACACACACACACACACACACACACACACACACACACACACACACACACACCTTTCATTTGTTTCAGTCATTAGACTGCGCCATTCTGGGGCACCAGCTTGAAGAATTTTAGAACGAATCGACCTCAGTACTTATTATTTTATCTACTTTCTTTTGTAAAGCCTGGTGCTAATTCTAGCAGGTTCTTTTGCCGAACCCCAAGTTTTCAGGAACGTAAATTCACCAACACCGGTTGTCAAGTGAACAAGCACATACACAAAGATACACACACATACACACACACAAACTCACATATGTATGTGCGTGTGTGTGTGTATGTATATATATATATATGTGTGTGTGTATGTGTGTGTGTGTGTGTGTGTGTGTGTGCGTGTGTGTGCGTGTGTGCGTGTGTGTGCGTGTCTGCAAATCTAACGGAGGCCTCAAAAGACATTTTTAGATTCACAAGATCAGAGCTTAACTGCAGCTCTTGATGGTTCAAATCAGATATGTAATCTATGTGGGTGTCTTTTCAAACATTGTCTGGTTCAAAAATCTATATCAGACGCCATATTGGATCTAATGTGTAAGTACAAGAAGTGGTCAGACTCTGCATATATAATGTGTGTGTGTGTGTGTGTGTGTGTGTGTGTGTGTGTGTGTAAAGATTACTCCGAAGTAGTAATAGCGTTACCTTTAATTCTATAATTATACACCGACTTTTAAGTCCAACATATGTTTCGATTAGTAATTGCTGCAATTGCAACCCTACTGTAAAACAGCGAAGTCTTTTCAGGGTCTTAACTAGATATACCTCGGTATGGTTGTTTATTTCGAAAATATTTTCCAAGAAACCACAAATATTACAAAATTTTTAATCGAAAGAAAATTAAATCAGGTTATTGTCAGCCGTATAGTACAAAAATTATAGCAGGAGACTGGTAAATCATTTGAGTTAATTTAAAGACAAAATAAAAGGTTTCAAATGAGCCTTGGCAAATTAATCCAATCTTTTAAGGACAGTAACAAGGACTATACGATTAAATGGGAGTTAATTTGTACTGCAAAATCATTCAGACCTGAAACCAATAGATGTGACCTATGTTTAGAAGAATTTTACAGGATTTTAACATCCAAGTGTAATGTAATGAATTCTAGACAGGCGCAAGCATTGAGATGCTTGCAACTGAGGAAATTCCCACTATACAAGGTTTTGAAATGATGGACTGAAAATGATTATTGCAGATAAACTTCAACAACAAAATCTTATGATGGACTCCGAAGGGTCGTATGGTCCCCGGTTGAAACCACTGGCCTGAGTCAACCCTGATGCAGCTAATATGATCAAAGATGTTCCAACTAAGACCATCCTGTCATATTTTTCACACAAGGTATTTCTAGAACTATTATATCCAATATTTCCTTCTTTCACCAAAACGTAATGTATAATTTAAGGCGATGTGATTGCTATTTCTATCAGGATTAGAGATCGCTTAAAATCCCTTGAGTGACATGTTTAAATCTGATGAAGAAAAGGAATTTAGAGCTGGATGAATGCTCCTTCAGAGCATTGACCACTCAACTGTAACATAGGTTTTGGACCCTTTTGTTGCGGTAGCTATTGCTTATCCCGAGGTCAATCCTGATCGAGCAGGCCTATGATTAAATATGTTTTAAATTTTTGCATAGCTGAGGCAACATTATCTAACGTCTCCTTAAACAACCGGAGTCGAGGAAGATTTGGCTGTTATTTTTAATGACTGCATTGAGACTTCCTCCACTCAGGTTAAGTGGAACAAAGGGAGTTCGGTGTGTTGTAGGAAGTGGGGGGAGGACAAAATACAATAGCAGTCGTAAAGTTTGAACTTAAGACTGATTATTTTCTGCTGTAATTTCATCAACATCTAAAACACATTATAGGAATAGTGCGTCCAAATTATGGCACAAAGCCAACAATTTCGGGGTGGGGGCTAAGTCGATTACATTGATCCCAGCGTTCAACTGGTACTTATGTTATCGACCCCGGAAGGATGAAAGGCAAAGTCGATCTCGGCGGAAATTCAACTCAGAACGTAATGGCGGACGAAATGCCGCTAAGCATTCTGCCAGCGTGCTGCCTAATATTATTGGAATATTAACCCACTTCCAGCATTTGACTGGTACTTTATTGACATTGCAACAGTGAATGGCAAAGTTTAGCGCGGCTGGATTTGAACACAGAATGTATGAATCACAGCTAATTACTTTACCCGAACTTCTAACGTTTCTGCTAAGTTGCTCAATAGTATAAATGCTCACTTCTCTACACTTTGCTTTATTTAATGGCTTTGATTATTTTCATACATTTGGGTAGCTTATATAACAACATGTCTATTACTTTCCTTCATTGTCTCTCATTAATTTCAATACCGCAGTGTTTGCTTTTAGCTTTTGTTCCCCATTTTACTTTGATGTCTGTTTTCTTTTAAATCTTCATTTTCAATCAAAAGAAAACAATGCAATTGTGTATGTATGTATGTATGTATGTATGTATGTATGCATGTGTATATGTATGTAGATATATATGTATATATATATATATATATATATATATATATATATATATATATATATATATATATATATATATATACATATATCTATGTATGTATATATGTATATGTATGTATATTTGTATACGTATATATATGGATATATATATATATGCGCATATAAATACATACACCCATACGTACTTACGTACAAACATACATATATATACATACACATTTATGACAATAAATGAAAATAAGTCTTTAAAAAGCCTCCCGACACTAACAAACAAATACAAACACCTTGTCACGAATTCCCATGTATTTCTTCCGATAAAATGTTGGACCTTTGAGTTTTAATCAAAAGAAACCAACGCTTAAAGTTTTTCAGGGCAGATGCATTTGTAAGATTATAAGGCGGCCACCCCTACCTACTTCTTCGACGGTGAGAACAGTTTGAGCAATCCACAATAGAAGGCAGTGATGTCTTCTAGATTAAAAGTAATAAAATAATCTTTTATTACACAAACACAAAGACATCGACTGAAAAGTTTCTCACGGCAATTATTAGTCAGTATTAGTTGCGTAAGTAAAAGGTGTGATCGCATCGCTAGTGTTCGAGGTTCAAAATAAAAGAAACAAAATAATAGTACAGCTGTGAACAGTTGATGACCTTCAGAAACATCTCCAAACAATTAGGATATGAAGCTATGAAGGGACGTCGGTGTAGTCAATCACTCCAATTGTTAAAAATAGCAGCCAACTATCCCGCAAAATCACTGTCTAAAACTGGTTCTCAACCGGGGTCCATATGGCCCTTAGACGGTGGGGGAGCACATAAGAGTTTGTTGTTAAAGTTTATGTGCAATAAATTGGTTACACTCATGAACGTAGCTACAGTGTGTGCCGCCAGGGGCGGCACTTCAGTTTTCCGCCTCCGGACCCTCACAAAAAATACATATTGCCTCCAACAAACCCAAAAGTGGTGCCGCCCGCATAAAAGTGCCACCCAGAGCGAACCGCCCCTCCGCCCCATCTAGCTACGTTAGTGGTTATACTTGTACAATACACAAAATATTTTAATTTCTTTTTATGCAATCCCTAATAATATTTAATCATAAAAATATAATAGATTTTAGTAGTGTGTGTTTATGAAACTTTTACAAGGTAAAGTGATTTCGAGGTTACGGCTCTCTCACCTATGCGCGCGCGCGCAAGCGTGTGTGTGTATACAGTGCTAAAGGCATCCATGGACTAGATAGGGAACCAGTAGAATAAAATAGGAATCAAAGGGATCCATAGGCAAAAAATGGTTGAGAACCAAACCACTAGTCTAGAGTTTTAAAGATAGTAGGATCCCGTTGTATAATGTAGTCATATGTACAATAAGTACAAAAAACGATGGCGAAGTAACACTGGAATTCTTTTAATCATCTGTTTGCTCGGACAAGATGGCACTAAACAACAACAAAAGACACAAAATGTCTGCTCGTATTTTCCAGTTACTGTTACTCTTTCAAAAGTTTCAACCAAACGCCAAGTTTATCAGCCACTTGTCTTGCTTCCTCTTTTTTTTTTGTGGTGGTGGGGGAGGACCAAGGAAATAGTTTTATGCTGCAGCTGCCAAACCAGGCTACCGATTCTACAGACTAGGAGTTTACCAATTACTCGCAGACACTAGAACAAAGAGAAACTGTTAAAGCAGTGTGAAATTCACTCTCAGTGTAGTGCTATCACCTAATTTTAAGATTTACGCATACACGTACCGACGTGTGCACTCACACACACACGTGCACGCGTATTTATATATATATGTGTGTGTGTGATTAGATTAAGTATAATGGGTGGTAGAATAAACCTTGAGTGACTGCATCTGGTTCATGGATGCCTTTAACAGTGAGTACACACACATACACACACATACACATACGCGCGCACACACACACACACACACACACACACACATACACACATGCGAAGGTGAGTGAGCCGAAACGTCGAGGTTACGTTTCCTTGTAAAAGTTCAATAAACATACACACTACTAAAAAGTATTGAGTTTAAATAATATTAGTTTAAAGTTAAATTGCCTTTATTATGTAACGACACACAAACATAATAGATAGATAGATAGATAGATAGATAGATAGATAGATACATACATACATACATACATACATACATACATACATACATACATACATACATACACAGGTATACATATATATACATCAGCACATGTATTATCTTAAACTTTATTGTTTAGTCTGAGGATTACATTGGGTTGGTGATTCGTTTGACAAACAAATTATTCAAAGTGGTGCCCCAGCATAGCCGTAGTCTAATGACTGAAACGAATCAAAAGCTAAACGGACAACCCTACCCTCTTCAGCACAACCCCGCCCCCGAAGACAAAAGATAGGCATGAGAAACCTTTTACTTGAAGCGAACTCACGAGACATAGCTCACCACCAGACAGACCGCAATACAAAAATTAAAGAAAACGACTCAAGATAATTTTTCATTAGGTGTGCCATTCAGAAAGTTCCGCCAGGACTTCTTCTCTTCCTCCTCCTCCTCCTCCTCCTCCTCCTCCTCCTCATCATCATCATCATCATCATCATCATCATAATCATCATCATCATCATCATCATCATCATTATTATTATTATTATTATTATTATTATTATTATTATTATTATTATTATTATTATTATCATTATTATTAGAGAGAAATACACAGGGTTTATACTAGCTGGGGCTCATCAGACATCATAAGTAATTATTGGAGACAGTAAAAAAAAAATCCAACAAACTCCCTTTGGGTCCTGTATTATGTATATATCATATACTAGGCGACTTTGTTATCAGTTAAACTACAGACTGACTGCAATTCTCCCTTAAGTTATGTGTAAATTATGTTTGACTTTTTAACTGTACTACTTTGACTCCGTAAGATGATTCACTTAGCATTATCAGAATAGATCATTTTATTAATGTATAACATAAAGACGAGTCTTGACTGCGTGCTAGGTTTATGAGGCAAGAAATAAACGCATGAATTAAAGTTGAGAGTGAAATATTTGCGATGTCTCAGTATAACTAATATCAATGATATTGCACACAATGATATTGCATAGAGATTATATCACACAGATGACATTAAACATTATAAAGTCCAATGTGAGTCTGGAATAGAAGCTATTACTATTTTCTATAGCAGAGTGAGTTGGCACCTCTAATAACACATTGCAGAGGATCACTCTATAATTGCTTTGTTAACCTCCCAGTGCTGACATAAAATTTTCGTGTACTTTTCAAACATGAACCAGTAATTTATTTTAAGCTTATTTGCAGCTGCTCGTGTGTATGTATGTGTCTTCCGTGTGTGTGTATCTACGGAGTATTGCATTTCTATGTGTATGATTATGTGTATTCACACGCATTTTTGTATGCGTATATCCTTTTATTTAATATGTGTATGCAAGTATATGTGTGTGTGTGTGTGTGTGTGTGTGTGTGTGTGTGTGTGTGTGTGTGTGTGTGTGTGTCTATTCATACATATACATATATATATATATGGTGGTTGTCTACTCTACTCCTCGTGCAGTCTGAACATCTCTTGCACTTACACCTTCGATACATCATGGAGTCTAATGTGGCAGACATTGTATTAAAAAGACACCCACATAGATTGCATATATGAGTTGGACCACCAAGAGCTGCAGTGAAGTTCTGATCTTTGTAGATCTTAAATATATTCACATACATACATACATGAATACATACATACACACACACACTCCAACATACAAACACGCACACATATATTAGCTGACGTACCCGGTAATTCCTGGGAAAGCGGGGTTTATCTCTTGGTTTCGT